>NC_140000.1:1349556-1354556 GCF_964263955.1 Coregonus lavaretus | reverse complement strand
TACAGTAGTAATACCTGTTAGATTGATTTGGTACCAGCCCTGTCACATGACACAGCCAGCTACAGTAGTAATACCTATTAGATTGATTTGGTAACAGCCCTGTCACATGACACAGCTAGCTACAGTAGTAATACCTATTAGATTGATTTGGTAACAGCCCTGTCACATGACACAGCTAGCTACAGTAGTAATACCTATTAGATTGATTTGGTACCAGCCCTGTCACATGACACAGCCAGCTACAGTAGTAATACCTATTAGATTGATTTGGTAACAGCCCTGTCACATGACACAGCCAGCTACAGTAGTAATACCTATTAGATTGATTTGGTACCAGCCCTGTCACATGACACAGCTAGCTACAGTAGTAATACCTGTTAGATTGATTTGGTAACAGCCCTGTCACATGACACAGCCAGCTACAGTAGTAATACCTATTAGATTGATTTGGTACCAGGCCTGTCACATGACACAGCTAGCTACAGTAGTAATACCTATTAGATTGATTTGGTACCAGCCCTGTCACATGACACAGCCAGCTACAGTAGTAATACCTATTAGATTGATTTGGTACCAGGCCTGTCACATGACACAGCTAGCTACAGTAGTAATACCTATTAGATTGATTTGGTACCAGCCCTGTCACATGACACAGCTAGCTACAGTAGTAATACCTATTAGATTGATTTGGTACCAGGCCTGTCACATGACACAGCTAGCTACAGTAGTAATACCTGTTAGATTGATTTGGTACCAGCCATGTCACATGACACAGCTAGCTACAGTAGTAATACCTGTTAGATTGATTTGGTAACAGCCCTGTCACATGACACAGCTAGCTACAGTAGTAATACCTATTAGACAGAGTAGGATGACCAGCCCTGTCACATGACACAGCTAGCTACAGTAGTAATACCTATTAGATTGATTTGGTACCAGGCCTGTCACATGACACAGCTAGCTACAGTAGTAATACCTATTAGACAGAGTAGGATGACGCTTTCCCTAGACGCTGATCTAGTGTCAGTTCTGTTTTCCCTGAGAGGCTCACACTGTGTTCTTAGAACCAGGTTTTCAGGGTTAGCCAATCACAGATTTCTATGGTCACCTAATTTGAATATTCATTAAGCTTAGCCCTGGGCTAAGAACATGCAGTGAGAAGCCGGAGGGGTAGGAGGAGTAAACTGATCTTAGATCAGTTATCTAGGTGCCACTTCTAACCCAGCAGGATTAGACAGCCGAGAGCCAGAACAGTCTGGAAGATTCCTCTCTGTCTCACCTCGATGAAGGTGCTGAGGGTGGCGTTAGTGGGGTTGTGTGTGATGAGGAACCTCATGTTCTTGTAGCAGACCTCGACGGGGGGGGCCGGCCGGTTCATCCTGGACACACTGAGGATCCCACTCTCAGGAGAAGACGCCACGATGCCGACCCAGACCCAGACGCCCGCACCCACCCTGACAGAGGAGTCCCCAGCCCACCAGCTACAGTACACTGTCCTGACACAGCAGGCAGGAAGCCAGGCAGGCAGGCAGGTAGGCCACCCACAGGTCAACCCTGCTAGTCTCTCGGAGGTTGAGGAACAAACCCCAGCAACAACACCCCACCTCAGGAGGACTTTACAAGGTCCTCTGAAGTCTCTCCTGTCCAGGGTGTCTCGGGCTGGTGGGAATAGAGTGGGGGGTTGGAGAGGGTGAAGAGGTAGCTGTCCGTTAGCTTACACTTCCCTTGGTCACCGACACTCACTACCCCATCTGGTGAGTTAGTGGTCCTGCTGTCTATCGGTCAGTCTACAGTCAGTGTGGGGGGTGGCTGGGTCTGGGTGGGGAGGGCGACCTGGCTGTGGGCATTCAGGGGTGGGAGGTGCAGCAGGGCAGCAGGGCCATCCTCCCCCCGGGGGGCCTGGGCTCAAGCGCTGAGATGTTGGGCGTGGCAGTAGTCACCGCTCCCCTGCAAGAACTCCATCAACGACTGGCCGGCCTGAGTGCAGCGCTGCAGAGACAGAGGAGAGACAGAGAGAGTCAGCGGGACTAACAGTCAAACTACACACAAACATCAACCTACTTTCTACTATCACTAGTCACTCAGTTCAGCACATAATTTCCTTTTTTGTTCTAGCTGGGCTGAAGCGCGTTTGGTAAACCTTTATTCTATCAAACTACACACACAGGGTATGGAGAGGACCCAGACAGACAGAACACGGTACAGTCAGACACAGACAGGGTATGGAGAGGACCCAGACAGACAGAACACGGTACAGTCAGACACAGACAGGGTATGGAGAGGACCCAGACAGACAGAACACGGTACAGTCAGACACAGACAGGGTATGGAGAGGACCCAGACAGATAGAACACGGTACAGTCAGACACAGACAGGGTATGGAGAGGACCCAGACAGACAGAACACGGTACAGTCAGACACAGACAGGGTATGGAGAGGACCCAGACAGACAGAACACGGTACAGTCAGCCAGATATGAAACAAAACAGCATTAATACTTTGAAAACAGCTACTGCAGCATTTATTTAGCTATAGATCACAACTCTCACTTGGGCCCGTACTTTAATATTTGTATTAAATGTCCACACTGTAGAGCCTGGAGTGTTGCCACATGCCAACGTGGCTGGTGAATTACACATTATTTCCCGCCAATGCCAAAATCTACCCACGTTCGGCAGGTGGCAGGTGTTCATTTTAGGCCCTGGGCCTAGGTGAGGATTACTGACACCCTGAAACGGTCAACTCCACAAATACCACACATAGCCCCATACGTTAAACACACATAGCCCCATACGTTAAACACACATAGCCCCATACGTTAAACACACATAGCCCCATACGTTAAACACACATAGCCCCATACGTTAAACACACATAGCCCCATACGTTAAACACACATAGCCCCATACGTTAAACACACATAGCCCCATACGTTAAACACACATAGCCCCATACGTTAAACACACATAGCCCCATACGTTAAACACACATAGCCCCATACGTTAAACACACATAGCCCCATACGTTAAACACACATAGCCCCATACGTTAAACATGTCATGGAAAACATAGTGTTACAGTTTTTCAGCAGTCTGCATACTTCGAGATCATAGGACACAAATGGAAAAACACTGTGCTGTAAAGACACCTCCAGTTATTTCTACTACTTCAGTGCTGTAGGGACACTTCTCCAGTTATTTGTACTTCAGCACAGTAGGGACACTTCTCCAGTTATTTCTATTTCAGCGCTGTAGGGACACTTCTCCAGTTATTTCTATTTCAGCGCTGTAGGGACACTTCTCCAGTTATTTCTATTTCAGCGCTGTAGGGACACTTCTCCAGTTATTTCTATTTCAGCGCTGTAGGGACACTTCTCCAGTTATTTCTATTTCAGCGCTGTAGGGACACTTCTCCAGTTATTTCTATTTCAGCGCTGTAGGGACACTTCTCCAGTTATTTCTATTTCAGCGCTGTAGGGACACTTCTCCAGTTATTTCTATTTCAGCGCTGTAGGGACACTTCTCCAGTTATTTCTATTTCAGCGCTGCAGGGACACTTCTCCAGTTATTTATATTTCTGTGCTGTAGGGACACTTCTCCAGTTATTTGTACTACTTCAGCACAGTAGGGATACTTCTCCAGTTATTTGTACTACTTCAGCACAGTAGGGACACTTCTCCAGTTATTTGTACTTCAATGCTGTATGGACACATCTCTAGTTATTTCTACTACTTCAGCGCTGTAGGGACACTTCTCCAGTTATTTCTACTATTTCAGCGCTGTCAGGACACTTCTCCAGTTATTTCTACTACTTCAGCGCTGTAAGGACACTTCTCCAGTTATTTCTACTACTTCAGCGCTGTAGGGACACTTCTCCAGTTATTTCTACTACTTCAATCAATCAATCAAATTGTATTCATAAAGCCCTTTTTACATCAGCAGATGTCACAAAGTGCTATACAGAAACCCAGCCTAAAACCCCCAAAAGCAAGCAATGCAGATGTAGAAGCACGGTGGCTAGGAAAAATTCCCTAGAAAGGCAAGAACCTAGGAAGAAACCTAGAGAGGAACCAGGCTCTGAGGGGTGGCCTTCTGGCTGTGCCGGGTGGAGATTATAACAGTACATGGCCATTAAGGCCAGATTTTTTGATACTGGTGGTATTGTTTTACCTGTAGAGACATACTGTAACCTAGTAGTGTTGTTTTACCTATAGAGACATACTGTAACCTAGTAGTGTTGTTTTACCTGTAGAGACATTCTGTAACCTAATAGTGTTGTTTTACCTATAGAGACATACTGTAACCTAGTAGTGTTGTTTTACCTGTAGAGACATACTGTAACCTAGTAGTGTTGTTTTACCTATAGAGACATACTGTAACCTAGTAGTGTTGTTTTACCTGTAGAGACATTCTGTAACCTAGTAGTGTTGTTTTACCTATAGAGACATTCTGTAACCTAGTAGTGTTGTTTTACCTGTAGAGACATACTGTAACCTAGTAGTGTTGTTTTACCTGTAGAGACATACTGTAACCTAGTAGTGTTGTTTTACCTATAGAGACATACTGTAACCTAGTAGTGTTGTTTTACCTATAGAGACATACTGTAACCTAGTAGTGTTGTTTTACCTATAGAGACATACTGTAACCTAGTAGTGTTGTTTTACCTGTAGAGACATACTGTAACCTAGTAGTGTTGTTTTACCTGTAGAGACATACTGTAACCTAGTAGTGTTGTTTTACCTGTAGAGACATACTGTAACCTAGTAGTGTTGTTTTACCTATAGAGACATACTGTAACCTAGTAGTGTTGTTTTACCTATAGAGACATACTGTAACCTAGTAGTGTTGTTTTACCTGTAGAGACATACTGTAACCTAGTAGTGTTGTTTTACCTATAGAGACATTCTGTAACCTAGTAGTGTTGTTTTACCTATAGAGACATTCTGTAACCTAGTAGTGTTGTTTTACCTGTAGAGACATACTGTAACCTAGTAGTGTTGT
>NC_140000.1:1237056-1344556 GCF_964263955.1 Coregonus lavaretus | reverse complement strand
AGGTGGGGAATGAAAGGACTGCAGCTACTGACTGGCTCATAAATAACATCAAACATGAGTCAGACTTCTATCTGTGGTAATGAAGCAATGTTATTGCTAGGCTACTTCATCGCCATTGCAGCAGAGTATGAGAGCGGGGTTGAGCGGTCGTAAATCCTGCTTGTCGCTCAAGGGCTCCGGAGCTCCACGTCCTTTCCAACCGCTCCGCAAAAAAACGCTGCTCGCTCACAGGGGGGAAAAAAACAGCCATTCATTAAAACCACAATTTAACCAACAACCATCTATTTTTGTGACTACCTGGACCTACCATGTGGTTTTGAAGTACTGAAACCAAACCACGATTTGAATGAAAATAATTTCAATAAACAACATGAAAAGGAGACTAAGAAGCGCTCATCATTTGAAACAGGCTACATGTCGTATTAAACAGCATATAAACACTAAATAGGTCAGGAGCCAGACAGGGAGCCTAAGAAGGAACAAAAATTTATTATTTAGGCTATATTATTTCAATTATTTCAAGGCTATAGCCTACAAAGAAATACATTGTGGAGCATTTGCGAGTGCGACACACTAGGCTGGTAGGAACATAAAGAGCTCAGCATTTAAACAACATTTCGTTGTATTAAATCATTATAGTCTATAAATTGCACATATAGGCTGAGACTTACTTAGAATTAAATACAAATTAAATGAAAAATGCCTTATAAGGCTCAGTCTACAGTGCCTTTGAATACATTTTTTGAAACACGAGTTTGGCCTGAGTCTGGCTTCAGGGTCATGTCCTGGTGCCTGGAGAGCAGGCCAGCAGCGGAGAACATCCTCTCCGCGCTCGCAGAGCCACTGGGGATGCTACCTCGTTCCTTGTGCAGGTAGTAAGTACACCGTCATGCTTTCGGGAAACGTGATTTTTCAGATTCCACAGTGATTATTTAGTTGTGGACACTGCATCACCACACTACCTCTCTTGCTCTTGGTCCTCGTCTTTGTAAGTCACCTTGATTTAGCACCTGTTGAAGTGAGCGCCACTGGAGCGATATTGGAGCGGGTGAAAGGCCGACGCTCCAGCCTTTTGGGAAACTCGCTCCGCGCTCCAGTTAAACATGCTCCGCTCCAGCTCCACTCTGCATTGTTGCGGTTACAACTCGCTGCTCCACTCCTTATGATTTCTTTTCAGACTTTAAGGCGTGTTATTTTTCTTGTTAAAATTAAACACAGTCACGAATACTCCAGACTGTTGTGGAGTATTACTAACAATAGGCCTTGGCTCAGGCTAGCTAGCTACATCACCAGTATACCATGCTCTTTACTACATCACCAGTATACCATGCTCTTTACTACATCACCAGTATACCATGCTCTTTACTACATCACCAGTATACCATGCTCTTTACTACATCACCAGTATACCATGCTCTTTACTACATCACCAGTATACCATGCTCTTTACTACATCACCAGTATACCATGCTCTTTACTACATCACCAGTATACCATGCTCTTTACTACATCACCAGTATACCATGCTCTTTACTACATCACCAGTATACCATGCTCTTTACTACATCACCAGTATACCATGCTCTTTATTACATCACCAGTATACCATGCTCTTTATTACATCACCAGTATACCATGCTCTTTACTACATCACCAGTATACCATGCTCTTTACTACATCACCAGTATACCATGCTCTTTATTCAGACTCTGTCACTGTTCTAATAACACCCTTACTGCAGCCTAGCCAGAGAGGACTCCTTTATCTAATGTTGTTGTGTGTCTATTCCGGTCTCCACTGAACACAGTAGCCTATATCTAACAGGGTTGTTGTTCTAAATAGGAGGGAGATTTACAGGGCCTCCTGTGGAGTAAAACCCTTTCAGCCTATCAAGAGGTAGGAAGCCCTGCTGAGTAGCTGAAACTGGGCCAAAGGTTGCTTACCAAATAGCACCCTATTTCCCTATGATGGGCCCTGGTCAAAAGTAGTGCACTATAAAGGGAATAGGGTGCCATTTGGGACGCAGCCCAAGTCTGAGCCTTGCCAGGGGGACCAGATATTATGATTACTCATATGGAGTCATATACACACACCATCACAAACACCACAGTGACACTCTCACAAGCCCAAACCACACACATCATCACAAACACCACAGTGACACTCTCACAAGCCCAAACCACACACATCATCACAAACACCACAGTGACACTCTCACAAGCCCAAACCACACACACATCATCACAAACACCACGGTGACACTCTCACAAGCCCAAACCACACACACCATCACAAACACCACAGTGACACTCTCACAAGCACAAACCACACACATCATCACAAACACCACAGTGACACTCTCACAAGCCCAAACCACACACATCATCACAAACACCACAGTGACACTCTCACAAGCCCAAACCACACACACACCACATTAGTCTCTCACAAGCCTAACATGAGACCCAAACATAAGACCTTAGAGACCAGTTAAATTTGTGTACCAGGGACCGATCGACAAGCTATGGCCGTTGAGGAGCACGTACACACATAGTTTTAAACCCAGAGTCCCGAGCAGCCAATCCTTGATGATGTAGACCAAACAGACCAGACCTGGATTTGAGGTTTGGGAGGTCAATTGGTTGGTTTGTAAGTCTTCGGCTTACATTAAAACTAGCACTTGATAACTGACTAAATGAATCAGGATACCATAGACAACAGCAACACATGGCAGACAACAGAACAACAATTCCTCGTAGCCTAACTTATCTCTCTCCACTCTCCTTAATGGCAACGGCTTATCACCCGTACACAGTCTAATCCTTTATACACAGGGCCAGTGTGTTACAAAACCACACCTTAACAGCTCTGTCTCTGGATAGGCCTAAATATAGTGCCCAATGATCCAGGAGGGCAAGCTTGATCTGTTTGTTGTTTGTTTTATATTTGGGTAATGAAGTCACGCCGTGCCTCAGTCAAGGATGTTGCTTGGCCAAGCTTATTAGCCACTACACTGACTGACTGTCAACCACAACAAGCTGGGATTAAAAACCAATTAGGTTTAGCAGTTTGAGGGCGTAAATTTACCTCAGGGTTGAGTTAGTAAACACAAGATGGATCATAAAAAGCTATTTAGGCCTAGGTGTTGTAGGTCCACTACTTTAGAGTCAGGTGATGCACAACTCAAAACAGAAGTATCGGGCAGATTTCCGCAAAACAACTAGAGTGTGCAGCGTGAGGCTAAACTTCTCCGCTGTTGTCACGTGGACTGACTAGTTGACTAGTAAACATGTTCACACGGTATCCTAGCAGCCAGGCCACAGAGGCCAGAGCATCATTCTGAGAAGGCTTCAGAAGGCTTGGGCTGTCCTCTGAGGACGTATGTGGCTGGACTGGACGATCACACGGGTACACTGGGTAGACAACAGAGATCACAGAGAGCATAACAGGTCTATGATGACTTGTTGTAAACAACATGAAAGACGTTGAGTGACGTGATGTTGCTGTATTCATCCAGCTCATGCTGCAGGCTACACGGTGAGGACCAGATTACCCCTAGTTCTAATGATCAGTCTCTTCATCAATCACTGTGGTGAAGGAAGTAACTAGAGTTGGGAATTGCCAGGGACCTCACGATACGATCACGATACTTAGGTGCCGATATGATATGTACTGCGATTCTATACGTATTGTGATTCGATACTGTGATTTTATTCCGAATCGTGCTCACCATATGTCTGCTGCAGAGAGACAAGGGACAGCCATGAGAAAACAAGTTTTGATCAGTCATGGAAATAAAAGTGCTGAAAACATGTTGGCTCACTATTTAAGAAGAAGATGGAGAACTAAGCTATGAAGGAAAAATACTGGAGTTTTGGTGCAGGTACAGAAAACTAGTGCAAAAATATTGCGATATTGTCAAAACTATACGATCAAAAAATAATATTCGATATGCAACTATCTATTTTTCCCCCATCACTAGAAGAAACCAGGCAGGCATGCTCATCTCAGAGGGGAGGCAAATATCGTCCCAAATGGCACCCTATTCCTTTATAGTGCACTACTTTTGACCAGGGCCCAACGCACACTAACAGTCACTTCCAAACAGGTCCAGTCTCCACACACTATCCATCATTTTATAGACATCTTACCATCTCACCGTCTATCCATCTTAATGAATGAAAATAAGTCTATTGAAATGAAGAAAACATTGTGTCCCAAATGGCTCCCTTTTCCCTACACAGTGCACTACTTTGACCAGAGCACTATTCTATTACAGACACCTAAATACATACTTTGTAATTATATAATGTGCGCTAATAAATATATAAATATATATTTAAAAAAAAAAACATTTTTTTAAAGTCAATATTTTATTTTATTACTAATGTTACTGTCCCCACTACAACAGAAAAATACTTAAATACATGTAGCTAATTTTGTCCTTGAAACATTTAATTGAAATACTGTAGAATTCCATTCATTCCTATAGAGGACTGCTCCTACTGGGGAGTGCCAATATGGCCGACCGGTGGCTTCAAAGGCGCTCAAAGGCCAATACATAGCATCAGCAATCCAGGGTTTATATACGTAATTGGACGCAACCATGATCTCCGCCCTGAAGTGAATTTGTAGATCTAAGTCCCCCTTTTAGGGGAAACCCTTTAAGTCCCCCTACCAGTTTCAACTGGCAACTGAGAAACAGTTGGGGAGATACTTTTAGGGGGAACCCTGAAGGTGGCACTTGCAGTGGTCAATTATAAACAACTGTCTGGTGTTACTACTAACTACGTGGGTAGGCTGCTAACAACTGTCTGGTGTTAGTACTAACTACGTGGGTAGGCTGCTAACAACTGTCTGGTGTTACTACTAACTACGTGGGTAGGATGCTAACAACTGTCTGGTGTTTCTACTAACTACGTGGGTAGGCTGCTAACAACTGTCTGGTGTTACTACTAACTACGTGGGTAGGCTGCTAACAACTGTCTGGTGTTACTACTAACTACGTGGGTAGGCTGCTAACAACTGTCTGGTGTTAGTACTAACTACGTGGGTAGGCTGCTAACAACTGTCTGGTGTTAGTACTAACTACGTGGGTAGGCTGCTAACAACTGTCTGGTGTTACTACTAACTACGTGGGTAGGCTGCTAACAACTGTCTGGTGTTAGTACTAACTACGTGGGTGGGCTGCTAACAACTGTCTGGTGTTAGTACTAACTACGTGGGTAGGCTGCTAACAACTGTCTGGTGTTAGTACTAACTACGTGGGTAGGCTGCTAACAACTGTCTGGTGTTAGTACTAACTACGTGGGTGGGCTGCTAACAACTGTCTGGTGTTAGTACTAACTACGTGGGTAGGCTGCTAACAACTGTCTGGTGTTAGTACTAACTACGTGGGTGGGCTGCTAACAACTGTCTGGTGTTAGTACTAACTACGTGGGTAGGCTGCTAACAACTGTCTGGTGTTACTACTAACTACGTGGGTGGGCTGCTAACAACTGTCTGGTGTTAGTACTAACTACGTGGGTGGGCTGCTAACAACTGTCTGGTGTTAGTACTAACTATGTGGGTAGGCTGCTAACAACTGTCTGGTGTTAGTACTAACTACGTGGGTGGGCCACTAACAACTGTCTGGTGTTAGTACTAACTACGTGGGTAGGCTGCTAACAACTGTCTGGTGTTACTACTAACTACGTGGGTGGGCCGCTAACAACTGTCTGGTGTTAGTACTAACTAGGTGGTTGGGCCGCTAACAACTGTCTGGTGTTACTACTAACTACGTGGGTGGGCCACTAACAACTGTCTGGTGTTAGTACTAACTACGTGGGTAGGCTGCTAACAACTGTCTGGTGTTACTACTAACTACGTGGGTGGGCCGCTAACAACTGTCTGGTGTTAGTACTAACTACGTGGGTAGGCCGCTAACAACTGTCTGGTGTTAGTACTAACTACGTGGGTGGGCCGTTAACAACTGTCTGGTGTTAGTACTAACTACGTGGGTAGGCTGCTAACAACTGTCTGGTGTTAGTACTAACTACGTGGTTGGGCCGCTAACAACTGTCTGGTGTTTCTACTAACTATGTGGGTAGGCTGCTAACAACTGTCTGGTGTTACTACTAACTACGTGGGTGGGCTGCTAACAACTGTCTGGTGTTAGTACTAACTACGTGGTTGGGCCGCTAACAACTGTCTGGTGTTTCTACTAACTACGTGGGTGGGCTGCTAACAACTGTCTGGTGTTAGTACTAACTAGGTGGGTGGGCTGCTAACAACTGTCTGGTGTTACTACTAACTACGTGGGTGGGCTGCTAACAACTGTCTGGTGTTACTACTAACTACGTGGGTGGGCTGCTAACAACTGTCTGGTGTTACTACTAACTACGTGGGTGGGCCGCTAACAACTGTCTGGTGTTACTACTAACTACGTGGGTGGGCCGCTAACAACTGTCTGGTGTTCCTACTAACTACGTGGGTGGGCCACTAACAACTGTCTGGTGTTAGTACTAACTACGTGGGTAGGCTGCTAACAACTGTCTGGTGTTACTACTAACTACGTGGGTGGGCCGCTAACAACTGTCTGGTGTTACTACTAACTACGTGGGTAGGCTGCTAACAACTGTCTGGTGTTACTACTAACTACGTGGTTGGGCTGCTAACAACTGTCTGGTGTTAGTACTAACTACGTGGGTAGGCAGCTAACAACTGTCTGGTGTTACTACTAACTACGTGGGTAGGCTGCTAACAACTGTCTGGTGTTAGTACTAACTACGTGGGTGGGCCGCTAACAACTGTCTGGTGTTACTACTAACTACGTGGGTAGGCTGCTAACAACTGTCTGGTGTTAGTACTAACTACGTGGGTGGGCCGCTAACAACTGTCTGGTGTTACTACTAACTACGTGGGTAGGCTGCTAACAACTGTCTGGTGTTAGTACTAACTACGTGGGTAGGCTGCTAACAACTGTCTGGTGTTAGTACTAACTACGTGGGTAGGCTGCTAACAACTGTCTGGTGTTAGTACTAACTACGTGGGTGGGCCGCTAACAACTGTCTGGTGTTAGTACTAACTACGTGGGTAGGCTGCTAACAACTGTCTGGTGTTAGTACTAACTACGTGGGTAGGATGCTAACAACTGTCTGGTGTTAGTACTAACTACGTGGGTGGGCTGCTAACAACTGTCTGGTGTTAGTACTAACTACGTGGGTGGGCCGCTAACAACTGTCTGGTGTTACTACTAACTACGTGGGTAGGCTGCTAACAACTGTCTGGTGTTACTACTAACTACGTGGGTGGGCTGCTAACAACTGTCTGGTGTTAGTACTAACTACGTGGGTAGGCCGCTAACAACTGTCTGGTGTTACTACTAACTACGTGGGTGGGCTGCTAACAACTGTCTGGTGTTAGTACTAACTACGTGGGTGGGCCGCTAACAACTGTCTGGTGTTAGTACTAACTACGTGGTTGGGCCGCTAACAACTGTCTGGTGTTAGTACTAACTAGGTGGTTGGGCCGCTAACAACTGTCTGGTGTTAGTACTAACTACGTGGGTGGGCCGTTAACAACTGTCTGGTGTTAGTACTAACTACGTGGGTAGGCTGCTAACAACTGTCTGGTGTTAGTACTAACTACGTGGTTGGGCCGCTAACAACTGTCTGGTGTTTCTACTAACTATGTGGGTAGGCTGCTAACAACTGTCTGGTGTTACTACTAACTACGTGGGTGGGCTGCTAACAACTGTCTGGTGTTAGTACTAACTACGTGGTTGGGCCGCTAACAACTGTCTGGTGTTTCTACTAACTACGTGGGTGGGCTGCTAACAACTGTCTGGTGTTAGTACTAACTAGGTGGGTGGGCTGCTAACAACTGTCTGGTGTTACTACTAACTACGTGGGTGGGCTGCTAACAACTGTCTGGTGTTACTACTAACTACGTGGGTGGGCTGCTAACAACTGTCTGGTGTTACTACTAACTACGTGGGTGGGCCGCTAACAACTGTCTGGTGTTACTACTAACTACGTGGGTGGGCCGCTAACAACTGTCTGGTGTTCCTACTAACTACGTGGGTGGGCCACTAACAACTGTCTGGTGTTAGTACTAACTACGTGGGTAGGCTGCTAACAACTGTCTGGTGTTACTACTAACTACGTGGGTGGGCCGCTAACAACTGTCTGGTGTTAGTACTAACTACGTGGGTGGGCCGCTAACAACTGTCTGGTGTTAGTACTAACTACGTGGGTGGGCTGCTAACAACTGTCTGGTGTTACTACTAACTACGTGGGTAGGCTGCTAACAACTGTCTGGTGTTAGTACTACTAGTGCAGCTACTAGATCCCCATTTATTGGATCCTCTGATGCCTCTAGTCTTGTGCAAGGGCTTCCCCCCAGCAATCCCTCACTCAGTCAAAGTTCTGTTATACCAGGAAATGTATACTACTGTCACCTGAGCTGTGTTCGAATACTCATACTAACCGCACTAACCGTACTATTTGTGACGTAAATTGAGTATGTAGTATGCTTATTAGTCATAGTATGGATATAGTTAGTATGCCAAAAGTTCCCGAATGTTGTACTACATTCGCCAAAATACGAAGTATACAAGCAATGGACACTATTTCCGTTCTTTTAGGGCCCATAATGCAATTCTTCAGAAAATGGGCGTGACTTCACAACGTTTTCAGATTTGAAGAAAATGGCGGAAAATATGCAGCCGAAGTCCAACAGGAGTGGATACAAATTAGTTGCTTAAACTCATTATGACAAATGTTAAGAAAATGTTGAGTAATGTAATAAAGTAATAACTTTTCAAATAAGTTACACGTTATGTTGGCTGACAATTTGTTAGCTACGCTAGCCTTACGAACCGCAAAGCATATCATTATAGCAGTAGGTACCGGGTTTGTTAGCTACCTACTGTAACGTTAGTTGGCTACTAACGGTGCGTTCATAAATTCACTCTGGCTATCTACTCCGATTTCAGAGCACTCTCACCTGAGTGTGCCAGAGTGCAGAATAACTGATTAATTTACGAATGCTCAACACCCGTTGAATATGGCCGGTGTCAGTAAACGTCGGCAAAAAAAGCGTAATTACATTGTTGCCAGCAGCCCAGTTACAGTCACCAACGCTCTGGATAATATGAAAACAACCTAACCTGCTCTGCTAGGGCGAGTAAAATTATCAGAGTGAGGTGTTCTCTCATTTGTGTCTGGAAGTAGCTAGCAAGCTAGCCAACATTAGCCAGTTAGCTTGGGTGCTTGACTGCCATTTTGAGGTCAGAACGCTCAGATTAACCCTACTCCTCGGCCAGAGTGTCTAATGTGCGCTCTGAACCCTCCGAGAGCGAAACGCTTTGAATTTACGAACGGACAATCTGACAATGCTCTGAATTTACGAATGCCCAGAGTGCACTCTGAGCACACTCCAGATTGAATTTACGAGCGCGCCCTAATACATCGAACTTGCCAGTATATTTACTTTATGCTATCTAACTAACTACCCAACGTTTATTGACTTGATTATTCACCGTCATTCATAGCTTAGTATAGTGGTATAGTCGTTTGGGTGCGTTCGTAAATTTGCTCTGGCTATCTACTCCAATTTCAGAGCACTCTCGTCTGACCGTGCCAGAGCGCAGAATAACTGATGAATTTACAAACGCTCAACACCCGTTGAATGTGGCCGGTGTCAGTAAACGTCGGCAAAAAAGCGTAATTAAATTGTTGCCAGCAGCACAGTTACAGTCACCAATGCTCTGGATAACATGAAAACAACCTAACCAGCTCTGCTAGGGCGATTAAAATGGTCAGAGTGAGGTGTTCTCTCATTTGTGTCTGGAAGTAGCTAGCAAGTTAGCCAGTTAGCTTGGGTGTTTGACTGCCGTTGTGAGGTCAGAACGCTCGGATCGACCCTACTTCTCGGCCAGAGCGTCCAGTGTGCGCTCTGAACGCTCCGAGAGCGAAATGTTCTGAAGCTACGAACGGACAATCTGACAACGCCCTGAATTTACGAACGCCCAGAGCGCACTCTGGCACTCCAGATTGAATTTACGAGCACACCCGAAGTCTAGCTGGTAATTTGTTATGCTAACAAGCTAGCAAGAGGTTGCATAGCAACAGCATCAGCTTCTGGTAGACAGGCGAAGCGCTAGTACGCTCAACTGAAAGGATACCGTTCGTTTACAGTATACTAAAATGAACTAGTAGTATATAGTATATACTCATTAAGTATGTAGTATACAGTATGTTAGTATGGGGTATTTGAACACAGCTGGTTTCTACTGTTGGATCCTCCTTACATGGAAATGGAAACACGTAGTGAGACCTGTCTGCACAACCAGAACCTGTTCCCCAGAGTAATGTCAGGGTTCATTTAACTAACAGATTGGGTTACTCACACTTCCACAAGTAGGTTCACTAAATAAAATAATTTGGTACATTCCACCAAAAGGCTTTGTGGGAAAAATAAACGTCAGGGTTTGGGAGTATGTGTTGTGTGTGTGGGGGGGGGGGGGGGGGGGGGTCCCCAATGAATGAGAATCCAAGGGACATCATTCAGATCAGGTCAGGTGAGAGGGATATCACAGGATGTAGAACAAGGGCTGCGTCCCAAATGGCACGAGGGCTCTGGTCAAAAGTAGCGCACTATATAGGGAAAAGGGTGCCATTTGGGACGCACACAAGGTATCAAAGTTGATAGTTGGGTTGGAATTCTGTAGCAGTCTGTCGGCACTACAGGCGTTTCCCCAGGTGGGTCAAGCCTTGGTAAGAACAGAACAGGTCTGCTGCGTTTGACAGGATGGGAGATGTGCGTTGGACACAAGCATTGTTGTGACTCTACACTCCAGAGTTCTTCACAGTGAGTACTGTAGTCAGGGCCCTCGCAGCCACCTGCTCTCTATATTTAACACCACCAGCTGTTATCTAATACATTTTGCCTGGTCTGGCTGCAACCAAGAGTAGCCAGGCAATGTTGGATAACTCAGGGAGCTAGCTGGGGTCGCTTGTTTTGAAACCCGAGAGTCCTCCTCTGGTCCAAAAACAAAGATAGCAGATTTAAAAGACACTGAACATGAAATGGAGCAGCATTGCTAAGTTTAATTGAAGGCCATTTTAGGTTCCATCTGGCGTCCTTGTGATGGGAGCGTCTTCTGGAGTACACTACTACACCTTGTTACAGTGAGAAAAAGTATTTGATCCCCTGCTGATTTTGTACATTTGCCCACTGACAAAGACATGATCAGTCTATAATTTTAATGGTAGTTTTATCTGAACAGTGAGAGACAGAATAACAACAAAATAATCCAGAAAAATGCATGTCAAAAATGTTATAAATTGATTTGCATTTTAATGAGGGAAATAAGTATTTGACCCCTCTGCAAAACATGACTTAGTACTTGGTGGCAAAACCCTTGTTGGCAATCACAGAGGTCAGACGTTTCTTGTAGTTGGCCACCAGGTTTGCACACATCTCAGGAGGGATTTTGTCCAACTCCTCTTTGCAGATCTTCTCCAAGTCATTAAGGTTTCGAGGCTGACGTTTGGCAACTCGAACCTTCAGCTCCCTCCACAGATTTTGGCTAGGCCACTCCAGGACCTTAATGTGCTTCTTAATGAGCCACTCCTTTTTGCCTTGGCTGTGTGTTTTGGGTCATTGTCATGCTGGAATACCCATCCACGACCCATTTTCAATGCCATGGCTGAGGGAAGGAGGTTCTCACCCAAGATTTGACGGTACGTGTCCCATCCATCATCCCTTTGATGCGGTGAAGTTGTCATGTCCCCTTAGCAGAAAAACACCCCCAAAGCATAATGTTTCCACCTCCATGTTTGACGGTGTGGATGGTGTTCTTGGGGTCATAGGCAGCATTCCTCCTCCTCCAAACACGGCGAGTTGAGTTGATGCCAAAGAGCTCGATTTTGGTCTCATCTGACCACAACACTTTCACCCAGTTCTCCTCTGAATCATTCAGATGTTCATTGGCAAACTTCAGACAGGCCTGTATATGTGCTTTCTTGCGCAGGGGGACCTTGCGGGCGCTGCAGGATTTCAGTCCTTCGCAGCGTAGTGTGTTACCAATTGTTTTCTTGGTGACTATGGTCCCAGCTGCCTTGAGATCATTGACAAGATCCTCTTGTGTAGTTCTGGGCTGATTCCTCACCGTTCTCAAATCTTTCTGATTGAGAGGGGTCAAATACTTATTTCCCTCACGTCTGACCTCTGTGATTGCCAACAAGGGTTTTGCCACCAAGTACTAAGTCATGTTTTGCAGAGGGGTCAAATACTTATTTCCCTCATTAAAATGCAAATCAATTTATAACATTTTTGACATGAGTTTTTCGGGATTTTTTTGTTGTTATTCTGTCTCTCACAGTTCAAATAAACCTACCATTAAAATTATAGACTGATCATGTCTTTGTCAGTGGACAAACGTACAAAATCAGCAGGGGATTAAAAAATAATTTTTCCCCCTCACTGTATGTCATATATTTGGTTGTTAATAAGGTCGATGCACTGCACATGTATCGCTCCATTTGTTACACTATAACTCTGAACATTTAGGCTAGACAAGCCATCCTGGCTAATGAATGGTACAAGACTTGGAATAGCTACGTTGGGCTAGCCTATTTGTTATGTTACAACCCAGTGGTGAGAAACAGGCCTAGGCCTACTAATATCAAATATTTAAAAGTTCAGTTTGCCCACCATATCTAAACCCCCCCACCCCCTCCCAGCTGTCAACCACCATTTCAAGTGGTCATGGAAGTTACATTGCGCAACTGAGAAGGTCAAACTGACAAAAACAAACAGGAAGACGTGCCATGGGATACCCCACACCCTGGAGAAGACGACGGTGTCATACAACATCTTGGCAACCTAGTTTTGGGTGGAAGGCTATATACACACACACACACACACACACACACACACACACACACACACACACACACACACACACCACAGCAGTACCATGTAGATATCCCAAAAAACAGAACATATTTTGGAGAGCCTCATTTCAAACCGGGGGCTTCCTGAAGGTGCCAACACAAGTCCAACATATGCCATGTTAAATAGGACTGCTCTCGTCCAATTGGACTGGGGACCGTCCTCATTTATTTGATCAGTCACGACTAACCCATTAGGGACCACTTTGCTAGACCAATCAGATATATGCTTGCCCTCTCCGTGCATAAAGCATCTCTTTGATTGCCAGGTTCTCTTACGACAGGGTTAAATCAAGCCCTCTAAGAAATGTCACTGTTACACATTGTGTAACCTCGATTCTTAGAAAGTCAGAGGAAACTTCTCCATTAGAAAATTCTCTGTTAGAAAGGCACGGGTTATTCAAGGTCAAATTGCACAATTACTGTAAAACCACAGAGCAAAAGACTGGAAAGACAGGGACTTTGTTATATTGGTAGGTCATTGATTACATTTGTACGGTATTTCACATACAGAGAGGGCCCTGAGACTACCAATATAACAACATGATAAAAACTGTGATAGTGATTTAGAAAACTACAGGCAAAAGCAAAACTTCCTTTTGAGATGAAGGGCCATTCTTGACCTCATGGGGATCCTTTCTTGGGGATGCTTTCAAGGTCAAGTGAATGTATATCAGCCAGCCAGTCAGGCCCAATGGAGTCAGAGATCTCCACCCAGGCTCACCTGAAGACATGTGTACACAGTGGAACCTTGGAATCACCTCAGCTAATGCGTTCAGCGGAGTGGACTAGATGAACTGCTCTGTATGGAAAGTGGACGTAAGTATGAGTAATATAATCACTGTGATAACATGAGCTCATCCTTTTTCCCCTTGGTTGGGTCACATGGTCAGAGGCGGCAACCAATCAAAGAGATTCATTATCTTTATGACATCATCACTGTTGTTATTGCTGCCAATAGGCCCTCTCCACCTGGGCGTGGCCTCTGCAACTCTCAGCGACCAACTACAGCCTAGTAAAAAACAGGCCTACAAGGCTTCTGGCTATGGGGACTTGTGTGTCGTGTCGTACACATGTATAAAAAGGCCATCGGGCATAGGATTGATTTTCCCGGAAAGCTCCGTGCTTGATGTGGCTTCTACACAAAACCCCACTCCAATCCTGTTTTCTCTCAAAGCGGGGAGTCCTGCGGAGGAAATACCCGCTTCCAAAAATAAGATGAAAGTTTTTTTTCCCCAGCAGAGCCCACTCCAAAGGCCAACGTCAGCAAGAGTGGCACGCTGGTTAATTGAGCTGAACTAAGGGTAACCCACAAGCAAGCTGCACTCTCCCTTTTTAATCTCCTTGTAGAGAAGCAGGAACAGGCTGTCAGATAACTCCTTGTAGAGAAGCAGGAACAGGCTGTCAGATAACTCCTTGTAGAGAAGCAGGAACAGGCTGTCAGATAACTCCTTGTAGAGAAGCAGGAACAGGCTGTCAGATAACTCCTTGTAGAGAAGCAGGAACAGGCTGTCAGATAACTCCTTGTAGAGAAGCAGGAACAGGCTGTCAGATAACTCCTTGTAGAGAAGCAGGAACAGGCTGTCAGATAACTCCTTGTAGAGAAGCAGGAACAGGCTGTCAGATAGCTCTCCTTGTAGAGAAGCAGGAACAGGCTGTCAGATAGCTCTCCTTGTAGAGAAGCAGGAACAGGCTGTCAGATAGCTCTCCTTGTAGAGAAGCAGGAACAGGCTGTCAGATAGCTCTCCTTGTAGAGAAGCAGGAACAGGCTGTCAGATAGCTCTCCTTGTAGAGAAGCAGGAACAGGCTGTCAGATAGCTCTCCTTGTAGAGAAGCAGGAACAGGCTGTCAGATAGCTCTCCTTGTAGAGAAGCAGGAACAGACTGTCAGATAACTCCTTGTAGAGAAGCAGGAACAGACTGTCAGATAACTCCTTGTAGAGAAGCAGGAACAGGCTGTCAGATAACTCCTTGTAGAGAAGCAGGAACAGGCTGTCAGATAACTCCTTGTAGAGAAGCAGGAACAGGCTGTCAGATAACTCCTTGTAGAGAAGCAGGAACAGGCTGTCAGATAACTCCTTGTAGAGAAGCAGGAACAGGCTGTCAGACAGCTCTGTCTGATGTACTTGCTTCACTCTGAGCCTGTCACAGATCTATGGTTTAGACATGGGGTAGGCTACGTCCCAAATGGCACCCTATTCCCTACAGTGCCCTACTTTTGACCAGAGCCCTTAAAAGTAGTTTAATATATATAGGGAATAGTGTGCCATTTGGGACACAGACATGGCTCAAATATTAGAAGAGGGTTAGACCTACCAGTGAATCTTAAGAACCTCAGCAAAAGGGTATTTCTAAAATGACAGGGCTGACTTTATTTCCTAGAAACACCTGGCTATATAGTATATGTTGTACACAGGGCCCAGTCGGAAGATGTTCCTAGGAACAACACGGCCCAGTAGGAAGATGTTCCTAGGAACAACACGGCCCAGTAGGAAGATGTTTCTAGGAACAACAGGGCCCAGTAGGAAGATGTTCCTAGGAACAACAGGGCCCAGTAGGAAGATGTTTCTAGGAACAACACGGCCCAGTAGGAAGATGTTCCTAGGAACAACACGGCCCAGTAGGAAGATGTTCCTAGGAACAACACGGCCCAGTAGGAAGATGTTTCTAGGAACAACACGGCCCAGTCGGAAGATGTTTCTAGGAACAAAACAAGATCCATGTGTTGACCATGTGTTATCAGACCGTAATCATATTTATTTGCACGTAATTTGCCTAGAAGAAAGGACAACGATATTGCAGCATTTCCATATGCATGAATCCTAGCCTTGTATGCCTACAGTTGGGGAATAGTTGTCAGTGTCGGAATCTCCCAAAGGTTTCATCATGTTTGCTGTAAGAACCAATTCATGATTTGTCTGTAGCTTTCAAGTCCCCATGCATCTGACAGTCACATGGACACAGATGTCATCGTAAGATCTATCATCACGGGACATGATGAGCTTGACACATGGGTTTGCTCAAGGCGACAAATACACACGCACACTAAACACACTTGACTAATCCTTGTGCAGTAGCTTTCAAGCACATGTATGCATCTTCATTCCAACTTCCTTTTTGAGCAGGAAGCCAGCTGCTGCAACCGAACTCTTTCATCCAGGCCACAGCAGATCACGATGACTGGAGGCTCTGAATGGTGGAGCCGCTGTAAGCCACAACTGAGACATACGTGATTGGCGTTTTAGCCCTGGATTTACTGCACACATCCAGCTATAAATAGGAGCCACAGGGTGTGGAACACCGGAACTGAACATCTCTTAACACCCTGCTAGACGTGAGGATTTCATACTGCATTACTGAACCCGCTGGGCTCATGGTGTAAATGTCTTCTTCCTTTAGAGTTGCTGCTCGTATTCAGTTGGCCTGGATTGAGATTAGACACCTCATTGGTGCTGATCGATCGGACGTTAGGCTACAGTTCAACAGGGGTTCACATGATCCATGATGCAGCCAGCTTGCCTTTTAGCCTGGTTCCAGATCTGTTTGTGCTCTTGCCAACTCCATTGCGGTCATTGTCAAGCCAAACATGACAATGAGTGACAAGGCGTTGGCATGATAGCGCAGACAGACTGGCACTCAGGCTACCTGCATTTCACCTCGGATTCCCTTTTCAAACATCAACGTTAAGTGACTACTTCTCATCTTCAGCCTTGCTACCAATAACTCAGACAACATCTAACTATGAACTTCTGTTAGGCATTCTTCTGAATCCCACTCTGAATTGAGTCATGGGGAATTAGGCTACTGTAAGATTAGCGACAAATATGCCAACCATGCTGCATTCATTTGGAAGGAAAAGCCAACGTCAGCCAAAAGCACTAGCCTATGTCAATCTACTATCCCCCATAGTACAAAAGTTTACCTATTCTATTGGTCAGCTTGTCCTTCTGTGCGAGAAATAAATATTCCAAACAGACTCTGGAACAGTTTTGGGACAATATATTAATTAATAAAACCAAAAGTTTTGACAATGACAAATTGGTCATTCACAAAGTTCGCTGCTTCAGTGTTTCTAGATATTTTTGTCAGATGTTACTATGGTATACTGAAGTATAATTACAAGCATTCCATAAGTGTCAAAGGCTTTTATTGACAATTACATTACGTTTATGCAAAGAGTCAATATTTGCAGTGTTGACCTTTCTTTTTCAAGACCTCTGCAATCCGCCCTGGCATGCTGTCAATTAACTTCTGGGCCACATCCTGACTGATGGCAGCCCATTCTTGCATAATCAATGCTTGGAGTTTGTCAGAATTTGTGGGGTTTTTGTTTGTCCACCCGCCTCTTGAGGATTGACCACAAGTTCTCAATGGGATTAAGGTCTGGGGAGTTTCCTGGCCATGTACTCAAAATGTCGATGTTTTGTTCCCCGAGCCACTTAGTTATCACTTTTGCCTTATGGCAAGGTGCTCCATCATGCTGGAAAAGGCATTGTTCGTCACCAAACTGTTCTTGGATGGTTGGGAGAAGTTGCTCTCGGAGGATGTGTTGGTACCATTCTTTATTCATGGCTGTGTTCTTAGGCAAAATTGTGAGTGAGCCCACTCCCTTGGCTGAGAAGCAACCCCACACATGAATGGTCTCAGGATGCTTTACTGTTGGCATGACACAGGACTGATGGTAGCGCTCACCTTGTCTTCTCCGGACAAGCTTTTTTCCGGAAGCCCCAAACAATCGGAAAGGGGATTCATCAGAGAAAATGACTTTACCCCATTCCTCAGCAGTCCAATCCCTGTACCTTTTGCAGAATATCAGTCTGTCCCTGATGTTTTTCCTGGAGAGAAGTGGCTTCCTCGCTGCCCTTCTTGACACCAGGCCATCCTCCAAAAGTCTTTGCCTCACTGTGCGTGCAGATGCACTCACACCTGCCTGCTACCATTCCTGAGCAAGCTCTGCACTGGTGGTGCCCCGATCCCGCAGCTGAATCAACTTTAGGAGACGGTCCTGGCGCTTGCTGGACTTTCTTGGGCGCCCTGAAGCCTTCTTCACAACAATTGAACCTCTCTCCTTGAAGTTCTTGATGATCCGATAAATGGTTGATTTAGGTGCAATCTTACTAGCAGCAATATCCTTGCCTGTGAAGCCCTTTTTGTGCAAAGCAATGATGACGGCATGTGTTTCCTTGCAGTTTACCATGGTTAACAGAGGAAGAACAATGATTTCAAGCACCACCCTCCTTCCAGTCTGTTATTCTAACTCAATCAGCATGACAGAGTGATCTCCAGCCTTGTCCTCGTCAACACTCTCACCTGTTTTACCGAGAGAATCACTGACATGATGTCAGCTGGTCCTTTTGTGGCAGGGCTGAAATGCAGTGGAAATGTTTTTTGGGGATTAAGTTCATTTTCATGTCAAAGAGGGAGTTTGCAATTAATTGCAATTCATCTGATCACTCTTCATAACATTCTGGAGTATATGCAAATTTCCATCATAAAACTGAGGCAGCAGACTTTGTGAAAATGTATATTTGTTTCATTCTCAAAACGTTTGACCACGACTGTAAATCAAAAAACCTTTTAACAGATCAGAACGTTTAGCTTAAAATGTTGATAAACTATTAGGCTATTTCTTCACATTATAAGCGCAGCAATGCGCACACGGCAGTAGGCTATAATCATGAACGCTCCAAAAAGCAATAAGCGGGAAAACACCATTCTCAAAAGTGCATTGAGAACATGAGATAAATAATGGTTTCAATGGCATATAAGGAAGAGTCTATAAAACAATCCCCATAACATTCCTATGGTAGGAACTCTGTAAGACATGCCTCATAAAATGCCAAAAAACTATTACATTTATGGTTAAATAGTTTCAAAATGTTGACTGCCTCTGGTCAGATTGCAAGGTGGGTGATGTTGCAGTGTACAACAGGCAACTGGCCTTTCTCTCCTATCGTAATAAACAGTGCCTCAAGTATGTCGACAGAATCAAGCCTTTAGATTTGAATAATGACCGTACATTATATTTGTCAAACATGACTGTTGTTTATCCTATATATAATGTAATTAAAAGTCTCATTAAAGTTTGCCTACATTTTCCTCCTGTCAGCATCGGTCTGGACATGAGACTGTAGCCAATACCATAGGCTATCACCTACACTTTGACATGTAGGCGAATTAATTATTTGTGTACATTAACATACACTTTTCTTAACAGAATAGCTAGTGTTTTTCAGTTTTCAAATGAATTTAATTTAATTATTTTGGTTAATGGCCTTGGTGCCCTGGCAGATGCCTTGGTGCCCTAGCAGATTGGGCACCTCTTGAAGGCCATATAGCCTTGCCCCTACAATCCCATAATTCCAGGCCTGGGCCTATGTCATTTATAGTAGATGGCGGTAATCACATCTCACATGGGTTCACATTTGATATCATTTTCCCACTACAATGAGAATAACACCAGTCCAATCGATCTGACCTTTTTAGACGAAAACAAAACCTGCCAAAGATTGTTTGAAAAATCCTAACTCAAGTCAAGTGTCACTTTTGTTCCTCTTCCAGTCATCTATCTCTGCTCTGTAGTGCTAGTCCAGTGTCAGGGCCATCTCCTGGCTGCCGGTCAGACATGTGCTCTGTGGTGCTAGTCCAGTGTCAGGGCCATCTCCTGGCTGCCGGTCAGACATGTGCTCTGTGGTGCTAGTCCAGTGTCAGGGCCATCTCCTGGCTGCCGGTCAGACATGTGCTCTGTGGTGCTAGTCCAGTGTCAGGGCCATCTCCTGGCTGCCGGTCAGACATGTGCTCTGTGGTGCTAGTCCAGTGTCAGGGCCATCTCCTGGCTGCCGGTCAGACATGTGCTCTGTGGTGCTAGTCCAGTGTCAGGGCCATCTCCTGGCTGCCGGTCAGACATGTGCTGACGCACACTGGAGTGCCACTGATAATGCATTGGGCCTATGACCTACAATGGTGTCAAACAGCCCCTAGCTCCGTAAACTGTGGAGACTGGAGACAGAAATGGAAGTTGAGGGATCCTGATACTAGTTAGCCCAGTTCTCTGGAGGGGAGAATGTGAGGTGATCCTGGTCCTAGTTAGCCCAGTTCTCTGGAGGGGAGAATGTGAGGTGATCCTGGTACTAGTTAGCCCAGTTCTCTGGAGGGGAGAATGTGATGTGATCCTGGTACTAGTTAGCCCAGTTCTCTGGAGGGGAGAATGTGAGGTGATCCTGGTCCTAGTTAGCCCAGTTCTCTGGAGGGGAGAATGTGAGGTGATCCTGGTACTAGTTAGCCCAGTTCTCTAGAGGGGAGAATGTGAGGTGATCCTGGTACTAGTTAGCCCAGTTCTCTGGAGGGGAGAATGTGAGGTGATCCTGGTACTAGTTAGCCCAGTTCTCTAGAGGGGAGAATGTGAGGTGATCCTGGTACTAGTTAGCCCAGTTCTCTGGAGGGGAGAATGTGAGGTGATCCTGGTACTAGTTAGCCCAGTTCTCTGGAGGGGAGAATGTGATGTGATCCTGGTACTAGTTAGCCCAGTTCTCTAGAGGGGAGAATGTGAGGTGATCCTGGTACTAGTTAGCCCAGTTCTCTGGAGGGGAGAATGTGATGTGATCCTGGTACTAGTTAGCCCAGTTCTCTGGAGGGGAGAATGTGAGGTGATCCTGGTACTAGTTAGCCCAGTTCTCTGGAGGGGAGAATGTGAGGTGATCCTGGTACTAGTTAGCCCAGTTCTCTGGAGGGGAGAATGTGATGTGATCCTGGTACTACTTAGCCCAGTTCTCTGGAGGGGAGAATGTGATGTGATCCTGGTACTAGTTAGCCCAGTTCTCTGGAGGAGAGAATGTGAGGTGATCCTGGTACTACTTAGCCCAGTTCTCTGGAGGGGAGAATGTGAGGTGATCCTGGTACTAGTTAGCCCAGTTCTCTAGAGGGGAGAATGTGAGGTGATCCTGGTACTAGTTAGCCCAGTTCTCTGGAGGGGAGAATGTGAGGTGATCCTGGTACTAGTTAGCCCAGTTCTCTGGAGGGGAGAATGTGATGTGATCCTGGTACTACTTAGCCCAGTTCTCTGGAGGGGAGAATGTGATGTGATCCTGGTACTACTTAGCCCAGTTCTCTGGAGGGGAGAATGTGAGGTGATCCTGGTACTAGTTAGCCCAGTTCTCTGGAGAGGAGAATGTGAGGTGATCCTGGTACTATTTAGCCCAGTTCTCTAGAGGGGAGAATGTGAGGTGATCCTGGTACTAGTTAGCCCAGTTCTCTAGAGGGGAGAATGTGAGGTGATCCTGGTACTAGTTAGCCCAGTTCTCTGGAGGGGAGAATGTGAGGTGATCCTGGTACTATTTAGCCCAGTTCTCTAGAGGGGAGAATGTGAGGTGATCCTGGTACTAGTTAGCCCAGTTCTCTAGAGGGGAGAATGTGAGGTGATCCTGGTACTAGTTAGCCCAGTTCTCTGGAGGGGAGAATGTGAGGTGATCCTGGTACTAGTTAGCCCAGTTCTCTGGAGGGGAGAATGTGAGGTGATCCTGGTACTATTTAGCCCAGTTCTCTGGAGGGGAGAATGTGAGGTGATCCTGGTACTAGTTAGCCCAGTTCTCTGGAGGGGAGAATGTGATGTGAGTGGCAAAGCAACACTTGGGGTTTTTACCAGTCTAAGAAAGCTGACAACCGTACCATGGTCTTTGTGCCAGTTTTCAAGATTCTAGATATCAGGTTAAGAGAGGCTGGCATTCGTGTGCTCATCTGACAGCTTTACAGTGCTGGCAGTCAGAACAGGCACCAGCAGGCACCGGCACTTTCCACCCTTAAGGACTCCAGAGGTGATCTTAAATATAGCTTCACTGCCACAAAGCCTTCCAAAAACCCAGGCAAATCTGACAACACATCACAAAATTCCCCAAAATATCCCATCTGATTCAGCCAAGTGTGGCAGAAGTTGGCGGGATCCCCCACAGGAAGCATTTCCCTTCATTGTATCTCTGCGGTGCCGGTCTACGCTATGGGGTCTTCTGAGGCTCGCACACAAACACAGTGGCCGCGTCTCAAATCGCACCCAATTCCCTATATAGTGCACTGCTTTTCACCAAAGCCCTATAAGTAGTGCACTATACAGGGTGTGATTTAGGACAGAACCAGTCAAAGCCGCCCATCAGCAGACCAGCAAGCGCACACTCCCTAGAGTAAGGGCTCACTGGCACTTCATAAATCAAAGATTTAAGAGTGTCTGGAGAATCCCCTCCCCAAAAGGGTCATTAAAAGGCCATTTGTCAGATGGAATATATCAGATGAGGGTGAGAGAACCAGACGAAAGAGGAGTCAGGTCAAGGAGACCTCTGTGAGCAGCAGAAACATTTAAATGACTTAGTATGACTCTGTGGAGTTTTCTGGAGATAATGTAGGCCATGGTAACTAGCCTAAACTGTACAGCTGCCTGCAGGCTTGAAGGAACCTCCCGAACGTCAGAGGCTTGCTTTGAGGTTTTCCTCATGGGTTGGTAGAACTGGTCTTGCAGATTTCTTTTGAATTTCTTCAGTCACTTGCTAGTGAACGTCTTGCACTACTATGCATGCATGATATTCTAACTATTTTAAGTTAATTAGTCCTGCAGAAGATGACATCATCCATTGGGAGACAAAGCTACAGTGGGAGAAAATACAAACAAAAGACAAAAGAAAGATGTCCAACACATCTCCACAATTAAAAGCTTTAAAATTGCTGAGGATGTTCCTAAATACCAATTGACTGACACACCCTGTTAACAATTCATGAAGGACATCTATATCCAAACACCACAATGAGACGTACAAGGTTGTCATTCTAAGAAGAAGCAGCATCGGTGCAATGCCTACTATTACTTTGCCTTGAGGCTAAACGTTCTGTAAAAGTCAAAGACCACATCCTTACAGAACAGAAAGTGAAAAGCAGAAGGCTCTGCCTTACAGCTTGCACTGTAAGAATCAGAAATAACAAGAATAGTAAAAAACTTAAACTTAGCGGAGATCTCACCCTTCAGAGCGGTCAATCCAAACGGGTCAGGAAACTATTTGCACTTCCAGAAAAAGTTCCCTTTTAAAACAATGTGTTTCCTGCTTTGCCTCCCTTGCTGAGCGTGTACGTGCGTATCAGTGGGCTTGTCTGGGATGTGATGTCCGTGTCCAATTAGTGCTCCAAAATGCCAATTTGAGGAAAGAGGAGGCCTGCTCCTTAGGGAATCCTACCATAACTATTGATTAGGCTGCCATACAAATCCCAAAGCTCCACCAGTTGTCTTCTCTCTCTTTATGCTTCTTTTAAAGAGCGGTTGCTTTGGCTGGGAGCCAGGTCCTGCATGCAGAAGGCCAGGGGAAAGTCAGGTGGATGGCCATTTAACAGGCAGGGCCTGCGTCCCAAATGGCACCCTATTCGGCCTATGGGCCCTGGTCAAAAGTAGTGCACTAAATAGGTAATAGAGTGACATTTGGATGCAAACAGCTGTGAAACTTGGCTCGGGTTCTGCTACGAACCTGGGGGGTTATTACCAGCCAGCCACAAAGTAACAGGTTCCCTCACTACTGTCAAGAGTGACCTGGGGGGTTATTACCAGCCAGCCACAAAGTAACAGGTTCCCTCACTACTGTCAAGAGTGACCTGGGGGGTTATTACCAGCCAGCCATAAAGTAACAGGTTCCCTCACTTCTCTCAAGTGTGACTGATCCCAGGGGGCTTTGAGAACAAAGCTGAATTCCCAGAAGAGGCCTCCTCATGAGTTCAGATCACTTGACTCAGCCATTTGCAACCGCTTTAATTGCATAAAAAAAGAAAAGGGTCTAACACAACGGAATAATCCCACTTCCAAATCAAGTTATTACAAGGATAACATTTGCAAGGGAAAGTGAGGTTTCCATGCTTTTAGGGCTAATAATTTCTTCATAGATTGAATTGTATCTCTGTTTCCAGCATCAGAGAAACTGTTTGTTTGTGCCCCCCAACAAGTTCCACACAGAGGGTGTGCCAGCACATCCACCACCCACCAGTCCTCCTTGATCCGTTTTCCAGACATATTTATGGCCTGAAAGGCCTCACATTTTCCCAATAAAAGGGCAGTCGCAGGATTACTTAAGCGGAGGAAGCCACCTCTTGCCCCATGGCAGCCATTTACGTCATTGGTTGCCGATGCCATGAGTGAGGCCTGACACATTCTACTGTTAGGACACCCCTTCCCAGCAGTGGGGGGCGGGGCTCCACCCTTCCTTTCCCTGGCCCTTCCTGAGCCAGCGGTGGGGGGGCGGGGCTCCACCCTTCCTTTCCCTGGCCCTTCCTGAGCCAGCGGTGGGGGGGCGGGGCTCCATCCTTCCTTTCCCTGGTCCTTCCTGAGCCAGCGGTTGATTAGGTAGGCTGTGGCTACGTCTCAAATGGCACCCTATTCCCTCTGTAGTGCCCCCATAGGGCCCTGGTCAGAAGTAGGGAATAAGGTGCTATTTGGGATACAGGCTGTGTGTGATAAACTGGGGTGGGCCTCCCTCCTCACACCTTCCTGGTTTACAACCAGCAGAGAGAAGCCGGTGTCACAGTCAGAGGGGAAAAACAATGAGGTTGAGCCAGGTAGCAGGGTGACTGGAACAAGGCTTAATGCATAGGGAGAGTTTCCACTGTGACCTAGCCTCTATTTGGGACCTATATCAAAAAGAGCTGACGTCATCAACCTCAGCACTAGGAGGGACAGGTTCTTTATAATTAGGCTTGGGCTGCGTCCCAAATGGCACCCTGCAGACCTACGCTCCTCCGCACACTCCACTGGCTTCCAGTTGAAGCTCGCATCTGCTACAAGACCATGGTGCTTGCCTACGGAGCTGTGAGGGGAACGGCACCTCCGTACCTTCAGGCTCTGATCAGTCCCTACACCCAAACGAGGGCATTGCGTTCATCCACCTCTGGCCTGCTGGTCCCCCTACCTCTGCGGAAGCACAGTTCCCGTTCAGCCCAGTCAAAACTGTTCGCTGCTCTGGCACCCCAATGGTGGAATAAGCTCCCTCACGACGTCAGGACAGCAGAGTCACTCACCACCTTCCGGAGACATTTGAAACCCCACCTCTTTAAGGAATACCTGGGATAGGATAAAGTAATCCTTCTACCCCCCCTTACCCCACCCAAAAAAAAAAAAAAAAAAACATTGTAAAGTGGTTATCCCAGTGGCTATAAGGTGAATGCACCAATTTGTAAGTGGCTCTGGATAAGATGTAAATGTAAATGTAATACTGCGCCACCAAGGCACTGCATCTCAGTGCTAGAGGCGTCACTACAGACCCTGGTTCGATTCCAGGCTGTATCACAATCTGGCCGTGATTGGGAGTCCCATCGGGCGGCGCACAATTGGCCTAGCGTCATCCGGATTTGGCCGGTGTAGGCCGTCATTGTAAATAAGAATGTGTTCTTAACTGACTTGCCTAGTTAAATAAAGGTTAAATAAATAAATAAACATTTAAAACAAGGCCCTTAGGGAATAGGATACCATTTGGGACACATCTTCAAGGGGGTCGCTTGTGGAAAAGTACGCCCATTATGTCAGTGACTCCATTTTATATTGGCCACAATAGAGCCTTGAGTTTGAGCCTGTCCTAAGCGTGACTTCCTTTAGGAAGGAACACAGAAAACCAAGAAACAGCCCTATGAGCAAAGAAGAGGAGAGTTATTCCCAGGCCTCAGCGCTTCCTGCTGTTAGGTCTACATGATAGAAGAGACCCACCGGGACCACAAACCACAGCAGTAGCCTTTAATGAAGTCAGTCTGGACAATAGCACCACAGCCTCGGTGAGACACAGAGAGAGCATGCTATGTGAAAGTCTTCATGTGGGAAAGACTGGAGAAGTAATCAACAGGGCAGATGAGATGCCCACCCTCTTATAATGTTTCTGCGTTCACACGCAACTGCAATATCAAGAAAATGTGAACAACAGAGCAGAGTACTTTAATAGAAAACTCTAGGCCTACCTGCTATATGACCTCTAGGCCTACCTGCTAGCCGACCTCTAGGCCTACCTGCTAGCCGACCTCTAGGCCTACCTGCTAGCCGACCTCTAGGCCTACCTGCTAGCCGACCTCTAGGCCTACCTGCTAGCCGACACTATGCTATTCCAATCAGACCCACTTCCCATAACCCCCTGCAGCCGGTGAAGTAAACCAAAACGTATACAGGGGTATTTTGAAACACATATGGAATCATGTAGTACCCCAAAAAGTGTTAAACAAATCAAAATATATGTTATATTTTAGATTCTTCAAATAGCCACCCTTTGCCTTGATGACAGCTTTGCACACTCTTGGCATTCTCTCAACCAGTTTCATGAGGTAGTCATGTGGAATGCATTTCAATTAACAGGTGTGCCTTCTTAAAAGTTAATTTGTGGAATTTATTTCCTTCTTAATGCGTTTGAGCCAATCAGTTGTGTTGTGACAAGGTAGGGGGAGTATACAGATGATAGCCCTATTTGGTAAAAGACCATATTATGGCAAGAACAGCTCAAATAAGCAAAAAGAAACGACAGTCCATCATTACTTTAAGACATGAAGGTCAGTCAGTACAGAACATTTCAAGAACTTTACATTTTCTTCAAGTGCAGTCGCAAAAACCATCAAGCGCTATGATGAAACTGGCTCTCATGAGGACCGCCACAGGAATGGAAGACCCAGAGTTACCTCTGCTGCAGAGGATAAGTTCATTAGAGTTACCAGCCTCAAAAATTGCAGCCCAAATAAATGCTTCACAGAGTTCAAGTAACAGACACATCAACTGTTTAGAGGTGACTGTGTGAATCAGGCCTTCATGGTCAAATTGCTGCAAATAAATCACTACTAAAGGACACCAATAAGAAGAAGATACTTGCTTGGGCCAAGAAACACGAGCAATGGACATTAGACCAGTGGAGATTTGTCATTTGGTCTGGAGTCCAAATTGGAGATTTTGGTTCCAACCGCCGTGTCTTTGTGAGTCGCGATGTGGGTGAACGGATGATCTCTGCATGTGTATTTCCCACCGTAAAGCATGGAGAAGGAGGTGTTATGGTGTGGGGGTGCTTTGCTGGTGACACTGTCTGTGATTTATTTAGAATTCAAGGCACACTTAACCAGCATGGCTACCATAGCATTCTGCAGCGATACGCCATCCCATCTGGTTTGGGCTTAGAGGGAATATCATTTGTTTTTCAACAGGACAATGACCCAACACACCTCCAGGCTGTGTAAGGGCTATTTTACCAAGAAGGAGAGTGATGGAGTGCTGCATCAGATGACCTGGCCTCCACAATCCCCCGACCTCAACCCAATTGAGATGGTTTGGGATGAGTCGGGCCGCAGAGTGAAGGAAAAGCAGTCAACAAGTGCTCAGCATATGTGGAAACTCCTTCAAGACTGTTGGAAAAGCATTCCAGGTAAAGCTGGTTGACAGAATGCCAAGAGTGTGCAAAGCTGTCATCAAAGCAAATGGTGGCTATTTGAAGAATCTCAAATATAAAATATATTTTGATTTGTTTAACACTCTTTTGGTTAGTTACTACATGATTCCATATGTGTTATTTCATAGTTTTGATGTCTTCACTATTATTCTACAATGTAGAAAATAGTAAAAATAAAGAAAAACCCTTGAATGAGTAGGTGTTCTAAAACTTTTGACCGGTAGTGTAGCTACTTCAGATTGCCCCTTTAAATTCTACTCCAGCACATTGGATACAGGGATGCTGGCTTATGTTGACTCCAATGCTTCCCACAGTTGTGTCAAGTTGGCTTGATCACATCTTTACTAATTCTACAGAAATGTGCTTGATAGCAGTATTCAGATCCATCGGATGTAGTGATCACAGTGGCCATATCTAGGAAAACCAAAGTTCCAAAGGCTGGGCCTAATATCGTGTATAAGAGGTCATACAATAAGTTTTGTAGTGATTCCTATGTTGTTGATGTAAAGAATATTTGTTGGGCCGTGGTGTGTAATGAGGAGCAAACAGACGTTGCACTTGACACATTTATGAAATTGCTTATCCCAGTTACTAATAAGCATGCACTCACTAAGAAAATGATTGTAAAAACTGTTAAATCCATGTGGATAGATGAGGAATTGAAAAATGGTATGGTTGAGAGGGATGAGGCAAAAGGAATGGCAAATAAGGCTGGCTGCACAACCGATTGGCAAACGTACTGCAAATTGAGAAATCATGTGACTAAACTGAATAAAAATAAGAAGAAACAACACTATAAAACAAAGATAAATGAAGAATGATAGTAAAAAGCTTTGGAGCACCTTCAATTACATTTTTGGAAAACAGGCAAACTCAGCTCCATCATTCATTGGGCTGCCGAGTGGCGCAGCGGTCTAAGGCACTGCATCTCAGTGCTTGAGGCGTCACTACAGACCCCCTGGTTCGATTCCAGGCTGTATCACAACCGGCCGTGATTGAGAGTCCCATAGGGCGGCGCACAATTGGCCCAGCGTCGTCCGGGTTTGGCCGGTGTAGGCCGTCATTGTAAATAAGAATTTGTTCTTAACTGACTTGCCTAGTTAAATAAAGGTCAAATCTTTACTAACGACATGCCACTGGCTTTGAGTAAAGCCAGTGTGTCTATGTATGCGGATGACTCAACACTATACACGTCAGCTACTACAGCGACTGAAATGACTGCAACACTTAACAAAGAGCTGCAGTTAGTTTCAGAATGGGTGGCAAGGAATTAATTAGTCCTAAATATTTCAAAAACTAAAAGCATTGTATTTGGGACAAATCATTCACTAAACCTCAAATAAATCATGTGGAAATTGAGCAAGTTGACGTGACTAAACTGCTTGGAGTAACCCTGGATTGTAAACTGTCATGGTCAAACATATTGATACAACAGTAGCTAAGATGGGGAGAAGTCTGTCCATAATAAAGCGCTGCTCTACCTTCTTAACAGCAGTATCAACAATGCAGGTCCTACAGGCTCTAGTTTTGTCGCACCTGGACTACTACTCAGTGGTGTGGTCAGGTGCCACAAAGAGGGACTTTGGAAAATTGCAATTGGCTCAGAACAGGGCAGCACGGCTGGCCCTTGGATGTACACAGAGAGCAAACATTAATAATATGCATGCCAATCTCTACTGGCTCAAAGTGGAGGAGAGATTGACTTCACCACTAATTGTATTTGTGAGAAGTTTTGCCATGTTGAAAGCACCGAGCTGTCTGTTTAAACGACTAGCACACAGCTCAGACACACACAGATCATAGATTTCCCCTGGATTCACCTGGTCAGTCTATGTCATGGAAAGAGCATGACATAGTTTTGTACACTCAGGTGTATAGTGCACTACATAGAAAATAGGGTGCCATTTGGGCCACTTCCTAAGCCAGTCTGGACACAAGTGACGTAGCTGCTACTACTACTAGCCCTATATGTTGCACTATTCAAAGCACACACAAAGGGCGTAGGTCATCTACAAGGGACATGGCAATTTGATCAAACCAGGTGCCATTACATCAGGATTTATTCGACTGATTGGATATAGAACATTTCGTGAAGTGAAAAGGATTAAGCTGCTGTACATGGTTGTATAACTGCTTTTAAAATATCTATAGCAATCTACAAATCAGCTTTGGACATTTTGAGAATGAGGAAACAACTGCACTAGCTATTATGTGCAATTGTCTATATGCGTAAGTATAATCTTGTCTGGTCTGGTGCTGCTAAATTTCACCAGTATCTTGATCTGAAATCAAACTGGGCGCAGCACCCTTACCCTACAGTGTACAAAAGCTGGACTCGAGGTTTCAGGGAGAGCTCCTCCATCAAGTTGCAGAAGATGGGCATAACGTTAGCGTGCCATCATCAACTAAAGTAAACAAAGGACTGGAGCAAGAATATATTTGCATCTCAGCGAGCCGGTCATTTTCAAGAAAAACCAATCGTTTGTTTCCGGGGAATTGTGATAGAAATAAGATAACCGTTATGGAATTTGAATTTTCGTGCGTATTTGTATAGCCAACCTCAATAGCAAGAAAGCTTCTAAAATGGTTTGATTCAAGGAAGAAGCACAAGGACTGCGCACCACCTTAAAAATGCTAACCTGTTGCCATCAAAACACAAAGCCTGTTTCAAGAATCTTCACATGGTTCATCGTTAGCTAGATGACTTGTGTCAACAAAAAGTCAAAGCACACAACGCAAGTTTACAGTTTGCATGGTAGCTAGTTACAAAGACCATCCTGTCAATCATAAACAGACGGCTACTGTTGCTACGGGCAAGCTAACTAGCACTAAGCTAGCTAGCTACATCCGTAACGTTACTAAACTACAGTAACGTTAGACTAGCGCTTGCATGCAAATTCATATTTGATTTGATAGAGGCTTACCGTCTCCAAGCTACCGATAGTATCTTAAACTGCTTAGTCGCCCGCAGCTCCTGGATACTTTTCTGAGCAGTATTTGGCAATATCAAATTGTTTGAAGCTATTTTATTGCACACAGACAGAGCGATCAAAACTCGGTCCATGTGATTTTAAAACGACAATGACATTTCTCCTCCTCTGTCTCCATGGGGACCCAGCGTCACAATCTTTCTGTGAGAATGGGGGCGGGTTTCAGAACCATTTAAACAGCTGGCGCGAACACACTTATGTCTGATTCTCAATGTCAGCTGTCCAGACGTTTTCTAAAATATGTTCTACCTAACCCCATTATTTGTTGTCTAAAATCCAGCTGCATAGAATAATGATACGTCTACAATGCTCTATCGGGATATCTTTTAGGTTGCTCCGGTACGCCATCTAGCGTACGATAAAAGTGTGAACACAACAGCCACTTCGTGGTGCTACACACACAGTCCTAGTATTCTGGTACTTGAGACAGACAGACAGACAGATCAATCAATACATTGATAGATCCAAGCCATACAGTCAAACATGTGCGACACAGATTCCTACTGTATGTAATAAAGTATAAAAGCAGGCTCTGACACAGAATGCACTGTAATTTAATGCTCAGAAAGATATTAATAATCTGAGAGTAATCAGAAAGTAATCTGCAATAGCTTTGTCTATCTGATAAATAGGACAGGGAAGGCCTGTGATGAGAGAGGATTCCATGACATCTAAACCACCATTTCAAATCTAAAGTCCTCAAGTCAGTGTCACTGCCATGGATCATGGTATATGACCCAAATGGCACCCTATTCACTAGTGGACTACTTTTGACCAGGCCCCATTGGGAATAGGGTGTGCTCTGTAATGGTCCTGGTCAAAATTAGTGCAGTAATTTACGGACGGGGGCGCCATGGTAATCCCTTCAGAACAGAGTCTGCTAGCCACTGCCTGCTGTGATGACACAGCCGTCATGCATTCTTATTTCTTACCATGGCTTACACCTATGTCTGCATCCTAAATTGCATCCTAAATGTTTCATATACAGTGCATTCGGAAAGTATTGAGACCCCTTCCATTTTCCCACATTTTGTTACGTTACAGCCTTTATTCTAAAATGGATTAAATTATTTTTCAGACAGGGGGGCGAAGGTTCACCTTCCAACAGGACAACGACCCTAAGCACACAGCAAGACAACGTAGGAGTGGCTTCGGGACAAGTCTCTGAATGTCCTTGAGTGGCCTCTGCTCTAGACCAGGGATGGGCAACTTTGATGAGGGTCCTCAGTGGCTCACAGGGCTCTCCATACCAACATCCATACCCACACATGCAGTCAGAGCCGGCCTTAGCCTTTTGGGGCCCCACATTTTAGTGCCCCCCCCTCTTGACAGCAGATATTATTATTTTTATTTTATTTATTTTTTTGGAGTTAATTTCCTTCAATTTTACTCATTTTGCCATGGAGCATAGAGAGAAATGTTGCAGTTTTAATTCAAGTTTGCTGCAATTCTACACATTTTGCCATGGGGGCGCAGAGAGTAGATTTTGAAATCTTCTAACCAATTTCATGCAATTATACTCATTTAGCCATAGGGAGGAAGTAAGTAAGCGTTTCACTGTTAGTCTACACCTGTTATTTACGAAGCATGTGACAAATAACATTTGATTTGATTTGAGGAGAGGCATTTTTGCAGTTTCACAGCTAATTTTCTGCAATTCTACACATTTTGCCATGGGGTGGAGAGAAATGTTTGCAGTGTTTAATATGATATTAGAGTGAGAGTGACTAACAAAATCAATGGGGGCCCCCGGGCGGTAAGTCGACCGTGTTTACTACAAGTTTAGATAGCCGGCTAGACTAACTTACCAATATAAAACATGTTAGCTGACATGAGCTAATTGAGTGACTGTCAGTGACTGATATAACAAGAGAAAAACTGCTGATTCACAAACACATTTTGAAATTGGACCTTGTGTATTCTACTATTCTAACTCTCAACAGTATGTTGAGACCCTGACTGAGTTCCAAAAATAAAACAATAAATAAAATAATATATATATATATATTTTATTTTTCCTTTTTGGAAATTGATCCGGGGCCTACAAAAGGGCACCAGTTGCCCATGCCTGCTCTAGATTGCGTCCTAAATTGCACCCTATTCCCTTTATAGTGTACTTCTTTTGACCAGGTCCCATACTATATAGGGAATAGGGTGCCATTTGGGATGCATATTCTCTCTAGTCTTTGCCATTGACTGATTGAAACAGATCACCTTCTGCAGCTTTGTGGGCTTTTTGGCTTGCCAGGCATTGGCAGCGACACACACCCCCTGATTACTGAACCAGCAGGCAGCGACACACAGCCCCTGATTACTGAACCAGCAGGCAGCGACACACACCCCCTGATTACTGAACCAGCAGGCAGCGACACACACCCCCTTATTACTGAACCAGCAGGCAGCGACACACACCCCCTTATTACTGAACCAGCAGGCAGCGACACACACCCCCTGATTACTGAACCAGCAGGGTATACAGTTGTGTCCCAAATGGCACCTTACACTCTTAGAAAAAAAGGAACTATCTAGAACCTAAAAGGGTTCTTCGGCTGTCTCCATAGAACCCTTTTTGGTTCCAGGTAGAACCCGTTTGGTTCCAGGTAAAACTATTTTGGGTTCCATGTACTGTAGGACCCTTTCCACAGAGACAACCGAAGAACCCTTTTGTGTATTCCCTTTATAGTGCTTCGACTTTTGATCAGGGCCCATCACTATGTAGGGAATAGGGTGCCATTTGTCACGCAGCCCCAGGACATTAGGAGTTTGTTGTGAGGAGTTTATGACATATGAATGATTAAAACGGTCAGGAGTAGATTGTGATTGTTGTGATGTAGCCCTCTCACATGTTGTATTCAACCTGTAAATCTGGGTTACGGTGATACCCATGGAGAGGCTTACCATACATAGGCTTACCATTTCTTTCATAACCCCCTTATAGTTGTATTCATCTGAACAGTATTAAAATCTAGCCTATTGTAGGCTCTGCACTTATATTTTGAGTTGTTAACTTTTTTTCTTTTTTATTTCTTGCATTGAGCACCACATATTTTAAGTAAAATACACTATAGGGCAGGCTATACAATCCAAACTAGAAACCAGTCATATAACAAAAAAACCTAGGCCTGTGTCTAGCCCACGGTCATCATGATGAGGCTTGGTCAAAATAACCTTGGGAATTGTCTAGGGATTTGCCTTTATTTAAACTGGCAGACCACGATGACCATTATAACAACCAGAGAGAAAGCGAAGCCAAAATTCCAAAATCTTTGTGACGTCTGAACAAAATTCGTTTATTAGGTTATGTGTCTCTGAGGAATTTACGAATTTACGAATCTTGGCGCTTTTCGGTTTTCAACCAACACATCCGCACCACCATCACCGAGCATCATGTCTAGGAAGGTGGGTATGTGTCATTGAGGTATAAAGAACGGGTATGCGTATGTATGTGATGATGATGAGGTACTGGCAGGTAGTAGTGATGATTGGTCCTTCGCGAACGAACGGCTCTTTTTGAACGGATCTTTCTGGTGAACGTCGGGAACCGAATCGCATTGGTGAAAGAGCCGTTATTTTGGCTCCCTGATTTGCATACTGCTTTTTGAGCTCAAAACAAGTTACAAAAGAATTATCTAAAGAGGGTGAATCCTCACTGCAGAATCAATAAATAGTCGGGAGAGCGCGTCAATCTGGTCCACCCTGATTTTTGTCAGTGCATATAAACAAAAATTCATTTTCTTTGCAGGCCATCTAATAATTTGGCCAGGTAAAAATTTATTTGAACGCGCATTTCACGATCTGACATAATGGTAGCCTACCTTTTGGGCTTTACATTGGATATGTGCACTTTTTCATGGTTCTTAGTCCATTTTGAAACATTTTGAACGAAGAGCCGTTTGGGAGTGAACCGAATGCACCGAAAAGACTCGGAATGCCCATCACTAGCAGGTAGTCGCTCTCATGCGCTGGAAACATTCGCGCGCTCACACGTGCGCAATGGCTGACAAACATTAGGATGTGTAGGCTACCCTTTTAACGAATTCATAAAAGAAACCCAGTGTAAACAAACAAAGTTGCTGTAATTTGTTCACTGATACACTGACACATACGGTCTGCAGCATCATGGCAGATGGGTGTTATGGCAAATGCCACCTGTACAGATGCTGCTTGATGCTTCCGTTGGTTGACATGGGCAAATATAGCCTACAGCAGCATCACAGAATAATGCAGCCAATTTAATACCTAAATCCCCACTGTATAACAAATCCAATAGCTTTGCTATCGATTTCAAATGTGAAATGTATGTTTTTTTATATGTTGGTTAAGGTTTCGTCCCAAACTGCACCCTATTACCTATGTAGTCCACTACCTTTGACCAGAGACTATTTGGCCCTGGTCAAAAGTAGTGGACAATATAAGGCAGGACTGCCCAACCCTGTTCCTGGAGAGCTACCGTCCTGTAGGTTTTTGCTCCAACCCTAATCTAGCACACCTGATTCTAATAATTAGCAGGTTGATAAGATCAATCAGGTTAGTAACACCTGGGGTTGGAGCGAAAACCTACATAAGGGTAGCTCTCCATGAACAGGGTTGGGCAACCCTGATCTAGGGAATAGGGTGCCAGTTGGGAAGCAACCATGAGTATTCTGTGAAACGTTTTTTTTTTTTCCTTCTCCATTCAACAGGGTGCTCATCAACATCAACAGGCTTCTCAGCAGATCCCCTCTTTGGTGGAGCTGGATGAGGTTGACCTGGAGGGAAATGAAGCGCAGGTCAACATTAACCCACTTCCTGTGAGTTGTTTAGTTGTTCATACACCGGAAAGTTCTGGATATCTGTTTGGATTGAATGGTGCTCAGGTCATTCGAAATACACAGGAAGGATATAAAACATTCAGAAAAATTATATAGGGTGCCATTTGGGACGCATATGGCCACTACGTGCCTGTTCAGCTTTGGCAGTAGTTGGAACCAGTTGCTGGAACCTCATTGTGCCTTAGTCAAAGTTATCAATGAACAACCCCTTTACCAGAGTTAATAAAACCAGGATAAAAAGTAAAAAAACAAAACAAATGTAATACATCAAATTAGCCCTCATGTCCCTGTAGGCAGGACCCCGAAGCAAAGTTCAACAGTGAAGCGTTTGTCCTGAAGTTTCTTAAAACCATACTGTAGCATATTACGCAAAGATCTCAAATGTTAGCGAATTCCCTTTTTAGTGCATTACTCTTGACCAGGGCCAATAACGCTCTGGTCAAAAGTTGTACTCTATAGGGTGCCATTTGGGATACACTATATTTTTCTGTTGATGGCCGTTTTGATAAAACAGAGTTCATCAACTCACTCCAACAAGTTGATTTATGACGCTGTGTATAATGAGATTGGTTTTGTTTTGTCCTTCAGGGGCTGACCGGGGCGGTTGCAAGACTCATGGTCGGCCTTAGGGTACGTATCAACACCTAAACCCTATGTATTTATATCATGGTAAGTAACAGCTGCAAGTAGGACCGTTATAGTTGTGGTGTTTGTCTAATCAGAGTTTTCCCATGGCAGGAGGATGACGTGGAGACTCAGTTTGGAAAGGTCCACTGCACCCTGAAGGGGGTTCCCAAGGGCAACCGCCCCGTCATCATGACCTTCCACGATATTGGACTGAACTGTATGTTTTGTTGCTGTGAGAGAGCCCTGTCTGGGCTGTGAGAGAGCCCTGTCTGGGCTGTGAGAGAGCCCTGTCTGGGCTGTGAGAGAGCCCTGTCTGGGCTGTGAGAGAGCCCTGTCTGGGCTGTGAGAGAGCCCTGTCTGGGCTGTGAGAGAGCCCTGTCTGGGCTGTGCAGTTTATCTTCAGTTGATTGTTATTGTACACATCTGGCAGCTAAGAGCTAAGTTCCATTCCATATTGATGTGCATCTAAATACAGCGCTTTGATGACAAACAGAACTTTAAACAAATGACTTGTTTTTGTGTGTTAATTCAGGCTGTCATGACCTGTCACATATGGTTGTTCTATTCAATTCAATGTCAATTTCAAAAGCATCAATGCACAGGAAAAACAACATTTAGGAGCACATTGCTGAACTTGTCTTATATTCTCCCGTGTGTCTAGACAAGTCGTGCTTCAACCCCCTGTTCAGCCACGAGGACATGCAGGAGATCATGAGGCACTTTGCCGTGTGCCACGTCGATGCCCCCGGGCAGCATGAGGGTGCCTCCACTCTCTCCGCCGAGTGAGTGACCAGTGTCACACTCTCAAGTCAAGTCATCCTTTATTAGCAGCATGAATTTGTGCTTTGCAGGGGGGTTATTGAGTTGAAGATTCTCTGGTGGTGGCAGTCCTCCGTGTACCATGAAATTGAATAGAAACAAATTAGTCAGCTCCAATGATTTACCGCCCGTAAGGTGGAGTGCTGCTAGTAAATTTGCATACAAACACATTCAACAAAATGTACATAAATACATACACTGCTCAAAAAAATAAAGGGAACACTAAAATAAAACATCCTCGATCTGAATGAATGAAATAATCTTATTAAATACTTTTTTCTTTACATAGTTGAATGTGCTGACAACAAAATCACACAAAAATTATCAATGGAAATCAAATGTATCAACCCATGGAGGTCTGGATTTGGAGTCACACTCAAAATTAAAGTGGAAAACCACACTACAGGCTGATCCAACTTTGATGTAATGTCCTTAAAACAAGTCAAAATTAGGCTCAGTAGTGTGTGTGGCCTCCACGTGCCTGTATGACCTCCTTACAACGCCTGGGCATGCTCCTGATGAGGTGGCGGATGGTCTCCTGAGGGATCTCCTCCCAGACCTGACCTAAAGCATCCGCCAACTCCTGGACAGTCTGTGGTGCAACGTGGCGTTGGTGGATGGAGCGAGACATGATGTCCCAGATGTGCTCAATTGGATTCAGGTCTGGGGAACGGGCCGGCCAGTCCATAGCATCAATGCCTTCCTCTTGCAGGAACTGCTGACACACTCCAGCCACATGAGGTCTAGCATTGTCTTGCATTAGGAGGAACCCAGGGCCAACCGCACCAGCATATGGTCTCACAAGGGGTCTGAGGATCTCATCTCGGTACCTAATGGCAGTCAGGCTACCTCTGGCGAGCACATGGAGGGCTGTGCGGCCCCCCAAAGAAATGCCACCCCACACCATGACTGACCCACCGCCAAACCGGTCATGCTGGAGGATGTTGCAGGCAGCAGAACGTTCTCCACGGCGTCTCCAGACTCTGTCACGTCTGTCACATGTGCTCAGTGTGAACCTGCTTTCATCTGTGAAGAGCACAGGGCGCCAGTGGCGAATTTGCCAATCTTGGTGTTCTCTGGCAAATGCCAAACATCCTGCACGGTGTTGGGCTGTAAGCACAACCCCCACCTGTGGACGTCGGGCCCTCATACCACCCTCATGGAGTCTGTTTCTGACCATTTGAGCAGACACATGCACATTTGTGGCCTGCTGGAGGTCATTTTGCAGGGCTCTGGCAGTGCTCCTCCTGCTCCTCCTTGCACAAAGGCGGAGGTAGCGGTCCTGCTGCTGGGTTGTTGCCCTCCTCCACGTCTCCTGATGTATTGGCCTGTCTCCTGGTAGCGCCTCCATGCTCTGGACACTACGCTGACAGACGCAGCAAACCTTCTTGCCACAGCTCGCATTGATGTGCCATCCTGGATGAGCTGCACTACCTGAGCCACTTGTGTGGGTTGTAGACTCCGTCTCATCCTACCACTAGAGTGAAAGCACCGCCAGCATTCAAAAGTGACCAAAACATCAGCCAGGAAGCATAGGAACTGAGAAGTGGTCTGTGGTCACCACCTGCAGAACCACTCCTTTATTGGGGGTGTCTTGCTAATTGCCTATAATTTCCACCTGTTGTCTATTCCATTTGCACAACAGCATGTGCAATTTATTGTCAATCAGTGTTGCTTCCTAAGTGGACAGTTTGATTTCACAGAAGTGTGATTGACTTGGAGTTACATTGTGTTGTTTAAGTGTTCCCTTTATTTTTTTTGAGCAGTATACATACATACATACATACATACATACATACATACATACATACATACAGTAGACACCTGCATAGAAAGTGACCTTGAAAACAAACCGAATGGGTGGGCTGCTATCAAGAGTTCAACAGCAACGAGGATGTAGGTCAGAGTAATGCCCGGTCTGAGAGACACAAGCTGGGATCTAGTCCCATCTGTTGTTAGTGGACACTGGGATCTAGTCCCATCTGTTGTTAGTGGACACTGGGATCTAGTCCCATCTGTTGTTAGTGGACACTGGGATCTAGTCCCATCTGTTGTTAGTGGACACTGGGATCTAGTCCCATCTGTTGTTAGTGGACACTGGAATCTAGTCCCATCTGTTGTTAGTGGACACTGGGATCTAGTCCCATCTGTTGTTAGTGGACACTGGGATCTAGTCCCATCTGTTGTTAGTGGACACTGGGATCTAGTCCCATCTGTTGTTAGTGGACAATGGGATCTAGTCCCATCTGTTGTTAGTGGACACTGGGATCTAGTCCCATCTGTTGTTAGTGGACACTGGGATCTAGTCCCATCTGTTGTTAGTCTTAGTGGACACTGGGATCTAGTCCCATCTGTTGTTAGACTTAGTGGACACTGGGATCTAGTCCCATCTGTTGTAAGACTTAGTGGACACTGGGATATAGTCCCATCTGTTGTTAGTGGACACTGGGATCTAGTCCCATCTGTTGTTAGTCTTAGTGGACACTGGGATCTAGTCCCATCTGTTGTTAGACTTAGTGGACACTGGGATCTAGTCCCATCTGTTGTTAGTCTTAGTGGACACTGGGATCTAGTCCAATCTGTTGTTAGTGGACACTGAGATCTAGTCCCATCTGTTGTTAGTGGACACTGGGATCTAGTCCCATCTGTTGTTAGTGGACACTGGGATCTAGTCCCATCTGTTGTTAGTGGACACTGGGATCTAGGCCCATCTGTTGTTAGTGGACACTGGGATCTAGTCCCATCTGTTGTTAGTGGACACTGGGATCTAGTCCCATCTGTTGTTAGTGGACACTGGGATCTAGTCCCATCTGTTGTTAGTGGACACTGGGATCTAGTCCCATCTGTTGTTAGTGGACACTGGGATCTAGTCCCATCTGTTGTTAGTCTTAGTGGACACTGGGATCTAGTCCCATCTGTTGTTAGTGGACACTGGGATCTAGTCCCATCTGTTGTTAGTCTTAGTGGACACTGGGATCTAGTCCCATCTGTTGTTAGACTTAGTGGACACTGGGATCTAGTCCCATCTGTTGTTAGTCTTAGTGGACACTGGGATCTAGTCCAATCTGTTGTTAGTGGACACTGAGATCTAGTCCCATCTGTTGTTAGTGGACACTGGGATCTAGTCCCATCTGTTGTTAGTGGACACTGGGATCTAGTCCCATCTGTTGTTAGTGGACACTGGGATCTAGTCCCATCTGTTGTTAGTGGACACTGGGATCTAGTCCCATCTGTTGTTAGTGTTAGTGGACAGCAGGACTAACAGCAGCTGCCTGCCATGATAATCCACTGTCACATGGCACCTGGTCCACAAGACTCTTAAACAGTCAACATCAGGGGACTGGGTCACTGCTAGGCTAGTGTAGTTCCCTCTACCTGAATGTTCAGGTAGTAGAAGTAACCAGTGAGAAAAGAGACGATGTTCAGAGGGTAGAAAGAGAATAACAAGGTACCAACAGATGATAACAAATGGATGAGAAATTCAATAAAAAAATGTCAACATGTTTGAGAGACTAGTTTGGCAAAATAACATTATGAGAGCATCCTAAATGGCACCCTATTCCCCATATAGTGCATTACTTTTGACCAGAGGCTTTGGTCAAAAGTAGTGCACTATATAGGGAATAGGGTGCCATTTGGGACACATCCATGACTTGTATCGTGTTAGAGAGGATGAGGAGCACCTGAGGTAACTTGTTCTGGTCTTCCGCTGCAGGCACACCTACCCCTCTATGGACCAGCTCTCTGAGACTCTCCCTCAGGTCCTCAAGCACTTTCGGTAAGACCCAAATCAAAGTTTATTCGTCACATACACAGTTTACAGCTGGTATAAACGGTGCAGCTAAATGTGTACTGGCAAGCTCCCTCAACAATGCAGTACAAATACCAATAAAAACATGATTTTCACTTATGATTGATTTGTTTTACCATTGAGGAACATTTTGGAAATACGTGTTTTAATAAAAGTGTTATCCTCCGGGATCAAAAACACATTTATTTTATTTTATGTGGATAACTAAATATAATTTAAATTACATTCACGCAGAAGTTTACATCCTCTTATTAGAAGCTTCAAACTCCCATCAAACCTCTTGTTGTTTCCCTTCAGGTTTAAGAGTGTCATTGGACTGGGCTGTGGTGCTGGTGCCTACATCATCGCGAAATTCGCTGTGAGTTGATTTTTGTTGCTGTTGAACTCATTGTTTTTGTTTAAATTGAGCAGCCATGATTAAACTAGGATTTAAACCTAGTAAAAGTCCTTCCAACATACCACAGTGTTGAAACCGGCAACATAATCGTGATCATTGTCATTGCCAAGCAGCAAGTCCTTTGGAATGTTATTTTGTTTGCACACATCTACACTGTTCTGTACTGTACAGACACTGAACAGACGGTGTGGTGGTTATCCTTACGTTAGACGAACCACTGAAACAATGAAGCTTATAGTAGATATCACAACAAAGTTTGTCTTGCTGTACAAGTGTTTGTGTCGTTTCCTGCTCTCTGAATCCTAAATATGTCCCAAATGGGTTGCGCTATGTTCTCCTTCTCTTCATTCTTCCTGGCTACAGCTGAACCATCCAGACAAGGTTGAGGGACTTGTCCTCATCAACATCAATGCACGTGCTGAGAGCGTGATAGATTCACTTACACACAAGGTAGCATAGCTTATCTAACATAACATAGCATAACTAACTTTGTATTAGTTTATTATGATTATTAATACCCTCCAACATAACAATGGTGACACGCTGATTTACTCTGATAGAGTTGAATTCTTAGGGGATTACGTATAGATCTGCTTTAATGATCTTTGTGTTTTGATCAGAGCCTGGTTGGGGGAGCATGCACCTCTGTAAACTCCCAACTCTCTCTCTGTTCAGATGACTGGCTGGATCCAAGCACTACCTGATCATGTTATAAACCACATGTTTGGAAAGGTAAGGGTAAGATAGACACAGGAGTAACACTAACACCTTAATTACTACCTCTGTTCCATCTACTACACTACAACCACTGACAGTCCGTATCGAAAGAGCGACGAATTGTTTTGAAACATCCTAAAGATGTAGTTTTGTTCAATAAACTGTCAATATAAGACTTCTGTCCCCCTCTGGAAGCTACAGTGCCTTGCAAAAGTATTCATCCCCCTTGGCGTTTTTTCCTATTTTTGTTGCATTACAACCTGTAATTTAAATGTATTTTTATTTGGATTTCATGTAATGGTCTAATGGACAAACACAAAATAGTCCAAATTGGTGAAGTGGAATGAAAAAAATAACTTAAAGTGGTACGTGCATATGTATTCACCCCCTTTGCTATGAAGCCCCTAAATAAGATCTGGTGCAACCAATTACCTTCAGAAGTCACATAATTAGTTAAATAAAGTCCACCTGTGTGCAATCTAAGTGTCACATGATCTATGTATGTATGTATGTATGTGTATATATATATATATATATATATATATATATATATATATATATATATATATATATATATGTATGTGTGTGTGTGTGTGTGTTTTTACACACCTGTTCTGCAACACCTCTAAGCAAGGGGCACCTTGAAGACCAAGGAGCTCTCCAAACAGGTCAGGGACAAAGTTGTGGAGAAGTACAGATCAGGGTTGGGTTAGAAAAAAATATCCAAAACTTTGAACATCCCACGGAGCACCATTTAAATCCATTATTAAAAAATGGAAAGAATATGGCACCACAACAAACCTGCCAAGAGAGCGCTGCCCACCAAAACTCACAGACCAGGCAAGGAGGGCATTAATCAGCGAGGCAATAAAGACACCAAAGATAAGCCTGAAGGAGCTGCAAAGCGCCACAGCGGCGATTGGAGTATCTGTCCATAGGACCACTTTAAGCCATACACTCCACAGAGGTGGGCTTTACGGAAGAGTGGCCAGAAAAAGGCCATTGCTTAAAGAAAAAAATAAGCAAACACGTTTGGTGTTTGCCAAAAGGCATGTGGGAGACTCCCCAAACATATGGAAGAAGGTACTCTGGTCAGATGAGACTAAAATTGAGCTTTTTGGCCATCAAGGAAAGCGCTATGTCTGGCGCAAACCCAACACCATCACCCCGAGAACACCATCCCCACAGTGAAGCGTGGTGGCAGCATCATGCTGTGGGGATGTTTTTCATTGGCAGGGACTGGGAAACTGGTCAGAATTGAAGGAATGATGGATGGCGCTAAATAAAGGGAAATTCTTGAGGGAAACCTGTTTCAGTCTTCCAGAGACTTGAGACTGGGACGGAGGTTCACCTTCCAGCAGGACAATGACCCTAAGCATACTGCTAAAGCAACACTCAAGTGGTTTAAGGGGAAAAATTTAAATGTCTTGGAATGGCCTCGTCAAAGCCCAGACCTCAATCCAATTGAGAATCTGTGGTATGACTTAAAGATTGCTGATTACACCAGCGGAACCCATCCAACTTGAAGGAGCTGGCGAAGTTTTGCCTTGAAGAATGGGCAAAAATCCCAGTGGCTAGATGTGCCAAGCTTATAGAGACATAGCCCAAGAGACTTGCAGCTGTAATTGCTGCAAAAGGTGGCTCTACAAAGTATTGACTTTGGGGGGGGGGGGGTGAATAGTTATGCACGCTCAAGTTTTCAGTTTTTTTGTCTTATTTGTTGTTTGTTTCACAAGAAAAAAATATTTTGCATCTTCAAAGTGGTAGGCATGTTGTGTAAATCAAATGATACAAACCCCCAAACAATCCATTTTAATTCCAGGTTGTAAGGCAACAAAATAGGAAAAATGCCAAGGGGGTGAATACTTTCGCAAGCCACTGTATATACCTGAGTATGAATGATACAATTACATTTATATTTAAATAGCTATGAATTGTTGTGAAACATCAACCCCTTGTTATGGATGTTTATAGTCAGTGTCATAACACATTATGTGTATTATACACAATGTTATAACGTATGTACTCCATAGAAAGCGTTACCATTGAGTTTTATTATTTGTGCATAAGGAGGAGATCCAGAACAACCCTGATCTGATCGCCACATACCGCAACCACATCACCAATGATGTCAACCAGTCCAACCTGGCCCAGTTCCTCAAGTCCTACCAGAGCCGCAGGGACCTGGAGATCGAGAGGCCTGTCCCAGGGGGAAACATTAACGTCAGGACTCTGAAGTACGTCACACGGACCAACTCCGCATCAGGGCCCTGACTCTTACCTGACCACATGACCTGACCAGGGAAAACTCAGGGCCCTGGCTACTCATGACTGTTTCAGATATGATATTGACTATGAGCATTAGCTCTATTGACTGAGTATTAGTTATGATATTTACTATGAGTATTAATTATGATATTGAGTATTAGTTATGATATTGACTATGAGCATTATTAGTTAAGTAGCTAATTAATCTGCTGACTCGTGCAGGTGCCCTGCACTGCTGGTGGTGGGAGACAACTCCCCTGCAGTCGAGGCTGTGGTCGAGAGCAACGCAAAGCTCAACCCAACACAGACAACACTGCTCAAGGTGAGTTTAATGTGTGACTCAGACAGATGTAACAATTAATATTACTGTCAAAAGTAGTTTGTAAGTAAAGATCCAGAAGCACAGTGTCATTGACCATCCAAGAACAATGCATGTGATTGGTAATGAGAAAAGGGTTGTTAAGATAATGGTGATTGGTTGACCCATAATCTTTTGTCTTTGTCCAATCAGATGGCTGACTGTGGAGGACTTCCCCAGGTGAGCCAGCCTGGCAAACTGACAGAGGCCTTCAAGTACTTCATCCAGGGCATGGGTTACAGTAAGTATCAGCTCAGGATAATGGATCATGGATCTAATTGGAAGATGATGTTAATCTTAGTGCATGTCAACAAGGTATCGCCTGTAGTCAGTGGTAGCATGCACAGAAAAAGAGAATGAGAATCTCTCACGTGGAATATTACTGCTCCCCAATATTCCAGAAGCCGTCGTCAGCATGCACTGAGAACTGAGGAACTAAAATGTGGCTACCAGCTTCCTAGTGTACCAAGAGACTAACTTTCAGAGCGAATAGAGCCCTTGGGGTCTGGTCAAAAGCAGTGCACTACAGTGCCTTCAGAAAGTATTCAGACCCCTTGACTTTTTCCACATTTTGTTACGTTACAGCCTTTTTCTAAAATTGATTAAATAGTTTTTCCCCCTCATCAATCTACACACAATACCCCATAATGACAAAGCAAAAAGTATTTTTGAATTTTTTGCTAATTTATTAAACATTGATATCACATTTACATAAGTATTCAGACCCTTTACTCAGTACTTTGTTGAAACACATTTGGAAGCGATTACAGCCTTGAGTCTTCTTGGGTATGACCCTACAAGCTTGGCACACCTTTATTTGGGGAGTTTCTTCCATTCTTCTCTGCAGATCCCCTCAAGCTCTGTCAGTTTGGATGGGGAGTGTTGCTGCACAGCTATTTTCAGGTCTCTCCAGAGATGTTCGATCGGGTTCAAGTCCGGTCTGTGGCTGGGCCACTCAAGGACATTCAGAGACTAGTCCTGAAGCCACTCCTGCGTTGTCTTGGCTGTGTGCTTAGGGTCGTTGTCCTGTTGGAAGGTGAACCTTCGCCCCAGTCTGAGGTCCGGAGCACTCTGGAGCAGGTTTTCATCAAGGATCTCTATGTACTTTACTCCATTCATCTTTCCCTCAATCCTGACTAGTCTCCCAGTCCCTGCCGCTGAAAAACATCCCCACAGCATGATGCTGCCACCACCATGCTTCACCGTAGGGATGGTGCCAGGTTTCCTCCAGACGTGACACTTGGCATTCAGGCCAAAGAGTTAAATCTTGGTTTCATCAGACCAGAGAATCTTGTTTCTCATAGACAGTCTTTAGGTGCCTTTTGGCAAACTCAAAGTGGGCTGTCATGTGCCTTTTACATAAGGAGTGGTTTCCGTCTGGCCACTCTACCATAAATGCATGATTGGTGGAGTGCTGCAGAGATGGGAGAACCTTCCAGAAGGACAACCATCTCCACAAAGGAACTCTAGAGCCCTGTCAGAGTGACCATCGGGTTATTGGTCACCTCCCTGACCAAGGCCCTTCTCCCACGATTGCTCAGCTCTAGGAAGAGTCTAGGTGGTTCCAAACTTCTTCCATTTAAGAACGATGGAGGCCACTGTGTTCTTGGGGACCTTCAATGCTGCAGACATTTTTTGGTACCCTTCCCCGGATCTGTGCCTCGACACAATCCTGTCTTGGAGCTCTACGGACAATTCCTTCGACCTCATGGCTTGGTTTTTTCTCTGACATGCACTGTCAACTGGGAGACCTTATATACACAGGTGTGTGCCTTTCCAAATCATGTCAAATTGATTTTACCACAGGTGGACTCCAATCAAGTTTTAGAAACATCTCAAGGATGATCAATGGAAACAGGATACACCTGAGCTCAATTTCAAGTCTCATAGCAAAGGGTCTGAATACTTATGAAAATAAGGTATTTCTGTTAATTATTTTTAATACATTTGCAAAAATATCTAAACCTGTTTTTACTTTGTCATTATGGGGTATTGTGTGTAGATAGCTGAGGATAAAAAATAAATAAATACATTTTTTGAATAAGGCTGTAAGGTAACAGTGTAAAAAGTCAAGGGGTCTGAATACTTTCCGAAGGAACTGTATATTATTTTACATTTTAGTCATTTTATCAGATGCTCTTATCCAGAGTGACTTAGTGCATACATTTTCATACTGGCCCCCCACAACCCTGGCGTTGAAAGCACCATGCTCTACCAACTGAGCTATAGGGGACTCATATATATATATATATATATATATATATATATATATATATATATATATATATATATATATATACACTGCTCAAAAAAATAAAGGGAACACTAAAATAACACATCCTAGATCTGAATGAATGAAATAATCTTATTAAATACTTTTTTCTTTACATAGTTGAATGTGCTGACAACAAAATCACAAAAAAATTATCAATGGAAATCAAATGTATCAACCCATGGACATCTGGATTTGGAGTCACACTCAAAATTAAAGTGGAAAAACACACTACAGGCTGATCCAACTTTGATGTAATGTCCTTAAAACAAGTCAAAATGAGGCTCAGTAGTGTGTGTGGCCTCCACGTGCCTGTATGACCTCCCTACAACGCCTGGGCATGCTCCTGATGAGGTGGCGGATGGTCTCCTGAGGGATCTCCTCCCAGACCTGACCTAAAGCATCCGCCAACTCCTGGACAGTCTGTGGTGCAACGTGGCGTTGGTGGATGGAGCGAGACATGATGTCCCAGATGTGCTCAATTGGATTCAGGTCTGGGGAACGGGCCGGCCAGTCCATAGCATCAATGCCTTCCTCTTGCAGGAACTGCTGACACACTCCAGCCACATGAGGTCTAGCATTTTCTTGCATTAGGAGGAACCCAGGGCCAACTGCACCAGCATATGGTCTCACAAGGGGTCTGAGGATCTCATTTCGGTACCTAATGGCAGTCAGGCTACCTCTGGCGAGCACATGGAGGGTTGTGCGGCCCCCCAAAAGAAATGCCACCCCACACCATGACTGACCCACCGCCAAACCGGTCATGCTGGAGGATGTTGCAGGCAGCAGAACGTTCTCCACGGCGTCTCCAGACTCTGTCACGTCTGTCACGTCTGTCACGTGCTCAGTGTGAACCTGCTTTCATCTGTGAAGAGCACAGGGCGCCAGTGGCGAATTTGCCAATCTTGGTGTTCTCTGGCAAATGCCAAACGTCCTGCACAGTGTTGGGCTGTAAGCACAACCCCCACCTGTGGACGTCGGGCCCTCATACCACCCTAATGGAGTCTGTTTCTGACCATTTGAGCAGACACATGCACATTTGTGGCCTGCTGGAGGTCATTTTGCAGGGCTCTGGCAGTGCTCCTCCTGCTCCTCCTTGCACAAAGGCGGAGGTAGCAGTCATGCTGCTGGGTTGTTGCCCTCCTACGGCCTCCTCCACGTCTCCTGATGTACTGGCCTGTCTCCTGGTAGCGCCTCCATGCTCTGGACACTACGCTGACAGACACAGCAAACCTTCTTGCCACAGCTCGCATTGATGTGCCATCCTGGATGAGCTGCACTACCTGAGCCACTTGTGTGGGTTGTAGACTCCGTCTCATGCTAGCACTAGAGTGAAAGCACCGCCAGCATTCAAAAGTGACCAAAACATCAGCCAGGAAGCATAGGAACTGAGAAGTGGTCTGTGGTCACCACCTGCAGAACCACTCCTTTATTGGGGGTGTCTTGCTAATTGCCCATAATTTCCACCTGTTGTCTATTCCATTTGCACAACAGCATGTGAAATGTATTGTCAATCAGTGTTGCTTCCTAAGTGGACAGTTTGATTTCACAGAAGTGTGATTGACTTGGAGTTACATTGTGTTGTTTAAGTGTTCCCTTTTATTTTTTTGAGCAGTGTATGTATATATATATATATATATTTGGAATAGGGTGTAATTTGGGACTCATCCTAACGGTCTCTCCTGCCTTCCCCTAGTGTCCTCGGCCAGCATGACCAGACTGGTGAGGTCCCGTACCGCCTCAGGCTCCAGCATCGCCTCCTGCGACAGCAACAGGAGCCACTCTCACAGCAACGACAAACAGCCCGTCCGGGCTCACACCGACGTGTCCGTGGAGAGTGTCTCCAACAGCACCGTGGATCAGACCGTTGTCACGTCCAGCAGCAAGACTGAGGACGCCTGCTAGTGCCTTTGGTCACTGAAAGGTCCTAGGCTGTGTCCCAAATGGCACCCTATTTCCTATATAGTGCGCTAGTTTTGACGTCAAAAAGTAGTGCATTATGTGGTAAATAGGGTGCCATTTGGGACGCATGCCCTGTGTCCCTAACCTCATAACCCCTGTCCATTCCCTACCCTACTGCCTGTGTTGCTGCTGACAATAAACCACAACATGCTACTATGATAGACAGTCTATCTATGCTCTGTTCTCACTGCATTGTGGGTAATAGAGTTTATACCCAATGGTTGCCATACTGTATGTCATTTGGGTGATATGTAATCTGTATGGATGTTCCTCTAATATGTATTGTTTTTATTGTGAGAATGTTACAATGCCAGGGTTTTTTCAACCAAACACATTTCATGTACAGTCCTGTTAACGCCATATGTTTTTAGATGAAGCATCAAATTGAGGACTCCCTATTTGGTTTCTGTTGTTTAACATGTAATACATAAATCATAATTACTATCAGTGATCCTAGGATGAATATGTAAAATATTTTGGTCAAATCTTTCCAATGCTGAAAAACTGATTATTTTAACATTTAAATGATATAGAGATGCAATGTATAGTACCACTTCGTATTAGAGAAATAGCAAAAAAAGCAGCGGAAATTATTTTGACAAAATTACTTTGAAAAGATTTGTCACTACCCAAATCTTCATACTGGTACATAATACTGTTTGTATTTATTTGAACCAATAAAATGTGACTTCCTGGATAGAGGTTGTTGTTGTTTATGATGACATGGTACATTGACCAATGAAATAAATTACAACACTTATTCAGCTGATCTCAAAGCTGATACACTTTTAACCTCAGAGCAAATAACTGACTTGACAAAGCAGACATTGAGGCAAACATTATTGTTCATTAAGAGTCAAAGGAAATAAACGCAAAACTGAGAATGTGAGAGAATCTTGTCTGATATACACTTTGCAATAAACTCTACTGAATACTTGACAAAATGTTTTCAACAGTACATACATAGAAAGCTTAATGACATGACACAAAAAGAGTCGAGCAAAACAGAAGAGCATAAAACAGGATGACCACTCCAGTGGTTAATGCCCTAACTTGGTAGAAAATGATCCCCATATGAATATGACGCATAATTACAATAGGTTTGACCCCTGTATCCCTACTATAACATCATCACAAATACATAATCAACTTCAACAAATATACTGAGTGTACAAAACATTCCATGACATAGACTGACCAGGTGAATCCTGGTGAACGCTATGATCCCTTATTGATGTCACTTGTTAAATCCACTTCAAGTCAGTGTAGATGAAGGGGAGGAGACAGGTTAAAGAAGGAGTTTTAAGCCTTGAGACAATTGAGACACGGATTGTGTATGTGTGCCATTCAGAGGGTGAATGGGCAAGACAAAAGATTTAAAAGTGCCTTTAAACAGGGTATGGTAGTAGGTGCCAGGCGCACCGGTTTGTGTCAAGAACTGCAACGCTGCTGTTTTTTTCACACTCAACAGTTTCCTATGTGTATCAAGAATGGTCCACCACCCAAAGGACATCCAGCCAATTTGACACAACTGTGGGAAGCATTGGAGTCAACATGGGCCAGCATCCCTGTGGAACGCTTTTGGCACCTTGTAGACTCCATGCCCCGACGAATTGAGGCTGTTCTGAGGGCAAAAGGGGGGGGGGGGGGGGGGGGGGGGGGGGTGCAACTCAATATTAGGAATGTGTTCTTAATGTTTTGTACACTCAGTGTATATTTGGATGTTTTTTCCCCAATATGAAAAACATGCTTTCACGCTCATTTTGAAAGAAAATCGGAAAACAACACCTTTTTCCTTTCATTGAATGGAGAATAAATAATTGCAAAACCCTGTGCATAAAAATATATATATTCTACACATAAGGGGCTTGATCATAATCAAGAGTTTGGGCAGGGTTCAAATTGAATTTTCTTCAATCCTAGTCCTGGGGACCCAAGGGGTGCGCAGGCTTTGTTCCAGCCCGTTACTTGAACATCTAATTCAACTAACCAACATATCATCAATCCCTTTATTCCAAGGAATGTAAAGCTGGAGACAATAGTAACTTAAATGAACCTGTCCTCTGCTCAGTTCTCCCCAGTCGAATCATACCGAAGACTCTAAAAAATGGGACCGACACCTCTCTGCTTGTCCTTCAGCATTAAGGAGATGGATTTGGGTAAGGCCCTGCGACAGACATAGCGTCTTGTCCAGGGGTTGTACTGCCTCATGCTACATAAACAGGAGATGGTCTCCTGCCCTACGGGGCCGTACGTTCAGGCTCGGACAAGGCTGCTCAGTTGTCAGTTGATGACCTCATTGTGGTCGTAGTAGTGCTCCAGGTCAGAGAAGATGTCGTTGGGGTTCCTGCAGCTGAGGTTACAGAAGCAGGCGTTGATCCACATCACCTGCCATGTCAGCGTGGCTCCGTTGGGACACTTAAACTCCACCTCGATAGTCTTGGACTTGTAAGGGATGCAGCAGCGATCATCTGTGGCCATGCAGACGCCACAGTATTTTGGCCGGTAGGCCTTCTTGCTGGTACAGCCTGAGATTGTGAAATTCTGGCTATGCTCCTCCCTGTAAATGTTCAGACACTTCTTCCCTGGCTGAGGGGTTCATAGATAAACATGGGTCAGAATCAATAATAGATTGATTGACATTGGGGTCAGAATACTGTTACACTGTCAAAATGATATTCAACTGTACTGAAAAAACATTTCACCCATATGATTTAAAACCATGTTCATATGCACAATACTTGAGTTGATGGGCCTGGTTTCATTGAAAGCACAAGTGAGATATTGTGTTTGTCCTAAATGGCACCCTATTCCCTATATAGTGCACTACTTTTGACCAGAGCTCTATGGGTAGTACACTTTAAAGGGAATAGGGTGCCATTTAGGACATAAGCCATGACATATGTTCTCACCTTGATGTGCTTGGTGATGTCGACGTCACAGGGCCGGATGTTGCAGAGGCGGGACTCCTTGATCAACTCACACTGGTCGTTGGCGTTGGAGATCCTCAGGGACAGGCCACGTCCACAGGTCTTGGAACACGGGGACCAGGAGGTGGTCTGGGTAATGCAGTTCTTATGCCAGACCTCATTGTGGCTGGCGCGCACTGCCAAATAAACAGAGGAATAGACTCTTGATTAGGGATGCAAAATTCAGGTAACTTCCCCAAAAATGCCCAGGCTTTCCAGAAATCCTGGTTGGAGGATTCCTGGATTCCCTGCTCTGGTCAAAAGTAGTGCACTACATAGGGAATAGGGTGCCATTTGGGATGCGTCCCATATAATCTAGTACTGTACCTATCTCCGCATGACTGGGGGCTGCCTTGCGGGGCTTCCTGGGCTCGTCACAGATCCACTGCTCACAGCATCGGCCCGGCAGTTTGACCCGCTTGGGCGTCTGGCACCACACCCGGGGTGGCTGGGAGTCCGTGCATAGCGGTACACAGCCGATGGCCCCGTTTACACACAGACAGCGGTACTTACAGCTGGGTTGGAAGCTCTGGCCGTTCCGGTAGATCACTCCGTCGTACTCACAGCCTGTACCCACCATGTCTGTTTGATAGAGCATGTAAAATAATAAGAATCAGCTCTGCATGGTCAAGTATATCCCCTATAGCAAGGGGGAGGCCCGCCGGGCAAATACGGCCCGCCGGGCACTTCAATCCGGCCCACGAGACATTTATTAAATGTATTAAATATTATTATATTTGAGTTACGATTTTTGGCCTAAAATTACTAATTCCATGATATACAAACAAGCTCCAATAGATGGCGCTGTAGCCTCTGTATTTGGGCCTACAGTCAGATTCAGAATCCGCTCAGTCGTCATAGCCACTTCATTGCTTGACGACTTTTGACGTGAAAAATGAGTTGTGCGAAAATGAGAAAAGTGGACTGTGAATGTCGTATGTTATTGAATGGTCAGCAAAATACTTTTTTACTGATATGCCAATAAGGTGTTGCCATTGTTAAGGAATACAATCTCAATCGTCATTTCAAGCAAGCATGATAAAAGTGTGTTATTGCTGGGAAATGTTGTCAAAGTGGTTGTAAAACTTGGCAACTTTATACGGGCAAGGGGGCTTAACCATCATCAGTTCATTCAGCTGCTCAATGACACAGAGGCAGAGCACCAGGACTTGTTGTACCATTCAAATGTGCACTGGCTAAGCCTGGGAAAAGTATTTCGCCGTGTGGGAACTGAGAGGGGAGATAGGTATGTTCCTTGATACGGTTGGTAAAGCTGACGACTTCTCCGAGTTGAAAGACACAGACTGGCTGGGCGACTTTGCTTTCGGTGTGGACATATTGGGGCATCTGAACGATCTAAATGTGAAACTGTAGGGAAATTGTGTTTTTGTACATGAACTGTATTCCAACGTGAAAGCATTCAAGGCCAAACTTATGTTGTTCTCCAGAGAAATGAGCAGCCAGTCTCTCGCTCTTTTTCCGACACTGGCCGCACTAAACGCGCCCACATCGCAGTGAGACATACAGTAGCACTTTGATCGACCTGCATGCTGAGTTCCTGCCGCTTCTCAGACTCCACCAAGATTGAGACTGAGCTGGAGCTTGTATCATGCCCCCTGTCTTTCGACAGTGAGAAAGCACCCCCAGACACACAATTGGAGCTCATCGACATCCAATGTGACAGTGTTTTGAAGAAGAAGTACAATACAGCAACAATAGACCAGTTCTATGGCTCACTGAATGAAACAATGTTCCAAACATTAAAAAGAACGCCCAAAGGATGCTTGTTTTATTCAGGTCCACATATGTGTGTGAACAAACGTTCTCAGTCATGAATTACAACAAATCCCGTCACAAGTCAAATTTAACAAATCACCACTTGTCAGCTGTTCTGAGAATCTCTACATCAAAGATGACACCAAACTTTGATGCCCTTGCCAAGAGAGGTGACCACACCCATTGTTCACATTAAGACTTGAATAACCGTGACTGGGGAAGGCAAGGACTATGCTTTTTCATGGTGTTGGTCATGCAGTGAGAATTATGCAGCAATGCACTTGGATACAGGTAATAACTAATCAGTCAGATTTGGGCTGAGGTGACTGGATAACTGTAAATATGGCTCACAATGGAGATGAGAATTGTTCCTTAATATGCTTTCAAAAACAGACCACTCCAAATGAAATGGATGCTCTTACCATATGTTTTTTTTTTACACATCTGCTGTTACATTTTGCATGTCTCCAGTCATATAATATATATCTATTTTTAAGTTTGCATATTGTGACTAAGTTTGATTGTACTTTACAAGGGTAGAGATGCAGGATCAGTGTGTGTGTTTGACTGTGTCTGTGATGTTATAAATTATATAAATTTTGTGAAAATGTTGTGAAAAATGTGTTCACAAAAAACAAGGGTAGAGATGGTACAAGGGTAGAATTGTTCTGCAAGCATATGTACACCTACAGTACACTAGTAGTTGCTTGTCAACGTGAAAATGAATAAAGGCATCACATGTTTTGTCACGCATATAGTATGTGGCCCTTCACTTGGTTTCAAAAACTCAATGTGGCCCTTGAGCCGAAAGGTTCACCCCTGACCTATAGGTATACATAGGAAAACAAGAAGTGGGATGTACACTACCAGTCAAAAGGTTGGACACACCTACTCATTCAAGGGTTTTTTCTTTATTTTTTACATTGTAGAATAATAGTGAAGACATCAAAACTATGAAATAACACATATGGAATCATGTAGTAACCAAAAAAAAGTGTTAAACAAATCAAAACATATTTTATATTTCAGATTCTTCAAATAGCCACCCTTTGCCTTGATGACAGCTTTGCACACTCTTGGCATTCTCTCAACCAGCTTCATGAGGTAGTCACCTGGAATGCATTTCAATTAACAGGTGTGCCTTCTTAAAAGTTAATTTGTGGAATTTATTTCCTTCTTAATGCGCTATGATGAAACTGGCTCTCATGAGGACCACCACAGGAATGGAAGACCCAGAGTTACCTCTGCTGCAGAGGATAAGTTGATTAGAGTTACCAGCCTCAGAAATTGCAGCCCAAATAAATGCTTCACAGAGTTCAAGTCACAGACACATCTCAACATTAACTCTTCAGAGGGGACTGTGTGAATCAGGCCTTCATGGTCATATTGCTGCAAAGAAACCACTACTAAAGGACACCAATAAGAAAAAGAGACTTGCTTTGGCCAAGAAACACGAGCAATGGACAATAGACAGGTGGAAATTTGTCCTTTGGTCTGGAGTCCAAATTTGAGATTTTTGGTTCCAACCGCCGTGTCTTTGTGAGAAGAGGTGTGGGTGAGCGGATGATCTCTGCATGTGTAGTTCCCACCGTAAAGCATGGAGGGGGAGGTGTTATGGTGTGGGGGTGCTTTGCTGGTGACACTGTCTGTGATTTATTTAGAATTCAAGGCACACTTAACCAGCATGGAATGAGTAGGTGTGTCCAAACCTTTACCTGGTACTGTAGTTGAGACTGTTCAATGTCAGCATTTCAGCTCTAAAGCCTTTCTCAAGAAAGACCAGTCTCAATGCACTGTGGCACACAAATCAATAAATGTATCAATTCCTTCTAATCAGTACAACGTCCATTCTCATTACTGTATTTATAATTACAAATTGACCTAACGGCACAGATGGAGATGGTAGAACGTCAGAACTCAAAGAGGAAAGTTATCTGAGGTGACACTTACAGGCACACACTCCTTTTTCGTACCTCGGCTTGTCCGCGCTGTAGTCGCAGTACAGCCCCTTATGGTAGTCACAGACATCGGCCTCGTTGCAGGTCTCCCCCACCTGCTTGGAACAGGCCTTACAGCAGTCACAGCCGTCCATCAGCACACTGACCCCTGGTGGACACAGGGGGGCGCTCTTGGCACACTTGCAGGGCCATTTGCAGAATGCGGTACGGTTATACAGCTCTATGGTCGTCGTCAAGGGAGGCATGGCCGTGGAATGTAGGGGGAAAACCTGTAGGATGGACAGAACAACACTTATGAAATACTGGGTCATACTGGTGGGTTGGTCTTTGGGATGGTCTTGTTGTGTATTCCTGAGCAGAGCAGAGAGACCAGCAGCGGCTCCAGGTTGATCATCAGTACCTATGTCAATGTTCATGTGCACCAACAACTACTATCCTCTCCTCACCCAGCCAGTATAGTGGTTACAGTAGCCAGGGGTTACATTGGGATGGGGCCACCCAGCCAGTATAGTGGTTACAGTAGCCAGGGGTTACATTGGGATGGGGCCACCCAGCCAGTATAGTGGTTACAGTAGCCAGGGGTTACATTGGGATGGGGCCACCCAGCCAGTATAGTGGTTACAGTAGCCAGGGGTTACATTGGGATGGGGCCACCCAGCCAGTATAGTGGTTACAGTAGCCAGGGGTTACATTGGGATGGGGCCACCCAGCCAGTATAGTGGTTACAGTAGCCAGGGGTTACACTGGGATGGGGCCACCCAGCCAGTATAGTGGTTACAGTAGCCAGGGGTTACATTGGGATGGGGCCACCCAGCCAGTATAGTGGTTACAGTAGCCAGGGGTTACATTGGGATGGGGCCACCCAGCCAGTATAGTGGTTACAGTAGCCAGGGGTTACATTGGGATGGGGCCACCCAGCCAGTATAGTGGTTACAGTAGCCAGGGGTTACATTGGGATGGGGCCACCCAGCCAGTATAGTGGTTACAGTAGCCAGGGGTTACATTGGGATGGGGCCACCCAGCCAGTATAGTGGTTACAGTAGCCAGGGGTTACATTGGGATGGGGCCACCCAGCCAGTATAGTGGTTACAGTAGCCAGGGGTTACATTGGGATGGGGCCACCCAGCCAGTATAGTGGTTACAGTAGCCAGGGGTTACATTGGGATGGGGCCACCCAGCCAGTATAGTGGTTACAGTAGCCAGGGGTTACATTGGGATGGGGCCACCCAGCCAGTATAGTGGTGACAGTAGCCAGGGGTTACATTGGGATGGGGCCACCCAGCCAGTATAGTGGTTACAGTAGCCAGGGGTAACATTGGGATGGGGCCACCCAGCCAGTATAGTGGTTACAGTAGCCAGGGGTTACATTGGGATGGGGCCACCCAGCCAGTATAGTGGTTACAGTAGCCAGGGGTTACATTGGGATGGGGCCACCCAGCCAGTATAGTGGTTACAGTAGCCAGGGGTTACATTGGGATGGGGCCACCCAGCCAGTATAGTGGTTACAGTAGCCAGGGGTTACATTGGGATGGGGCCACCCAGCCAGTATAGTGGTTAGAGTAGCCAGGGGTTACATTGGGATGGGGCCACCCAGCCAGTATAGTGGTTACAGTAGCCAGGGGTTACATTGGGATGGGGCCACCCAGCCAGTATAGTGGTTACAGTAGCCAGGGGTTACATTGGGATGGGGCCACCCAGCCAGTATAATGGTTACAGTAGCCAGGGGTTACATTGGGATGGGGCCACCCAGCCAGTATAGTGGTTACAGTAGCCAGGGGTTACATTGGGATGGGGCCACCCAGCCAGTATAGTGGTTACAGTAGCCAGGGGTTACATTGGGATGGGGCCACCCAGCCAGTATAGTGGTTACAGTAGCCAGGGGTTACATTGGGATGGGGCCACCCAGCCAGTATAGTGGTTACAGTAGCCAGGGGTTACATTGGGATGGGGCCACCCAGCCAGTATAGTGGTTACAGTAGCCAGGGGTTACATTGGGATGGGGCGACCCAGCCAGTATAGTGGTTACAGTAGCCAGGGGTTACATTGGGATGGGGCCACCCAGCCAGTATAGTGGTGACAGTAGCCAGGGGTTACATTGGGATGGGGCCACCCAGCCAGTATAGTGGTTACAGTAGCCAGGGGTTACATTGGGATGGGGCCACCCAGCCAGTATAGTGGTTACAGTAGCCAGTGGTTACAGTAGCCAGGGGTTACATTGGGATGGGGCCACCCAGCCAGTATAGTGGTGACAGTAGCCAGGGGTTACATTGGGATGGGGCCACCCAGCCAGTATAGTGGTTACAGTAGCCAGGGGTTACATTGGGATGGGGCCACCCAGCCAGTATAGTGGTTACAGTAGCCAGGGGTTACATTGGGATGGGGCCACCCAGCCAGTATAGTGGTTACAGTAGCCAGGGGTTACATTGGGATGGGGCCACCCAGCCAGTATAGTGGTTACAGTAGCCAGGGGTTACATTGGGATGGGGCCACCCAGCCAGTATAGTGGTTACAGTAGCCAGGGGTTACATTGGGATGGGGCCACCCAGCCAGTATAGTGGTTACAGTAGCCAGGGGTTACATTGGGATGGGGCCACCCAGCCAGTATAGTGGTGACAGTAGCCAGGGGTTACATTGGGATGGGGCCACCCAGCCAGTATAGTGGTTACAGTAGCCAGGGGTTACATTGGGATGGGGCCACCCAGCCAGTATAGTGGTTACAGTAGCCAGGGGTTACATTGGGATAGGGCCACCCAGCCAGTATAGTGGTTACAGTAGCCAGGGGTTACATTGGGATGGGGCCACCCAGCCAGTATAGTGGTTACAGTAGCCAGGGGTTACATTGGGATGGGGCCACCCAGCCAGTATAGTGGTTACAGTAGCCAGGGGTTACATTGGGATGGGGCCACCCAGCCAGTATAGTGGTTACAGTAGCCAGGGGTTACATTGGGATGGGGCCACCCAGCCAGTATAGTGGTTACAGTAGCCAGGGGTTACATTGGGATGGGGCCACCCAGCCAGTATAGTGGTGACAGTAGCCAGGGGTTACATTGGGATGGGGCCACCCAGCCAGTATAGTGGTTACAGTAGCCAGGGGTTACATTGGGATGGGGCCACCCAGCCAGTATAGTGGTTACAGTAGCCAGGGGTTACATTGGGATGGGGCCACCCAGCCAGTATAGTGGTGACAGTAGCCAGGGGTTACATTGGGATGGGGCCACCCAGCCAGTATAGTGGTTACAGTAGCCAGGGGTTACATTGGGATGGGGCCACCCAGCCAGTATAGTGGTTACAGTAGCCAGGGGTTACATTGGGATGGGGCCACCCAGCCAGTATAGTGGTTACAGTAGCCAGGGGTTACATTGGGATGGGGCCACCCAGCCAGTATAGTGGTTACAGTAGCCAGGGGTTACATTGGGATGGGGCCACCCAGCCAGTATAGTGGTTACAGTAGCCAGGGGTTACATTGGGATGGGGCCACCCAGCCAGTATAGTGGTTACAGTAGCCAGGGGTTACATTGGGATGGGGCCACCCAGCCAGTATAGTGGTTACAGTAGCCAGGGGTTACATTGGGATGGGGCCACCCAGCCAGTATAGTGGTTACAGTAGCCAGGGGTTACATTGGGATGGGGCCACCCAGCCAGTATAGTGGTGACAGTAGCCAGGGGTTACATTGGGATGGGGCCTTTAGTTGCACTCACCCCAAATTTGTTGCGGAAAGAAGTTGTTCTTCCAGGAACATTTTTAACAGTAGTACATGAAATCAGAGCACAGCAAGGGGAAATATGTTTCATTCCGGAGGGAAACACATTTCCAAACTAAGGCCAGGAGTCCCCCCACCAAGCAAAAGATGAAGATAAAGTTGTGTATGAGCTGTAGTATTGTAGACTGAAGATCAATGTAGGGTTCACATGCATAACATACAAGTTTGTACTTTACATTTATTGAATGTAATCTAGTTCAGCCAGCCCCATGGACACAAACACCAAATTGGCACTAGTGGTTTGGTTTTCCCCTATAAAGTAATGAGTGAGGACAGTGACTGATGTAAATAAATAACTCTCAGGCCAGGGTCATTCAACCACACCTACCTAATAACACATTTAAACGATATTAGTCAGAGACAGCACTGATGTAGTACCTGAGCTGTCATTATCTGAGCTAAAATGAGAGAGAGTGGAGGAGAGACTAGAGGAAAGAGAGGAAGAGAGAGTGGAGGAGAGACTAGAGGAAAGAGAGAAAGAGAGAGTGGGGGAGATAGTAGAGGAAAGAGAGAAAGAGAGTGGAGGAGAGAGTAGAGGAAAGAGAGAAAGAGAGAGTGGAGGAGAGAGTAGAGGAAAGAGAGAAAGAGAGAGTTGAGGAGAGAGTAGAGGAAAGAGAGAAAGAGAGAGTGGAGGAGAGACTAGAGGAAAGAGAGAAAGAGAGAGTGGAGGAGAGAGTAGAGGAAAGAGAGAAAGAGAGAGTGGAGGAGAGAGTAGAGGAAAGAGAGAAAGAGAGAGTGGGGGAGAGAGTAGAGGAAAGAGAGAAAGAGAGAGTGGAGGAGAGAGTAGAGGAAAGAGAGAAAGAGAGAGCGGAGGAGAGAGTAGAGGAAAGAGAGAAAGAGAGAGTAGAGGAAAGAGAGAAAGAGAGAGTGGAGGAGAGACTAGAGGAAAGAGAGAAAGAGAGAGTGGAGGAGAGAGTAGAGGAAAGAGAGAAAGAGAGAGTGGAGGAGAGAGTAGAGGAAAGAGAGAACGAGAGAGTGGGGGAGAGAGTAGAGGAAAGAGAGAAAGAGAGAGTGGAGGAGAGAGTAGAGGAAAGAGAGAAAGAGAGAGCGGAGGAGAGAGTAGAGGAAAGAGAGAAAGAGAGAGTGGAGGAGAGAGTAGAGGAAAGAGAGAAAGAGAGAGTGGAGGAGAGACTAGAGGAAAGAGAGAAAGAGAGAGTGGAGGAGAGAGGAAAGAGAGAAAGAGAGAGTGGAGGAGAGAGTGGAGGAAAGAGAGAAAGAGAGAGTGGAGGAGAGAGTAGAGGAAAGAGACAAAGAGAGAGTGGGGGAGAGAGTAGAGGAAAGAGAGAAAGAGAGGGTGGAGGAGAGAGTAGAGGAAAGAGAGAAAGAGAGAGTGGAGGAGAGAGTAGAGGAAAGAGAGAAAGAGAGGGTGGAGGAGAGAGTAGAGGAAAGAGAGAAAGAGAGAGTGGAGGAGAGACTGGAGGAAAGAGAGAAAGAGAGAGTGGAGGAGAGACTAGAGGAAAGAGAGAAAGAGAGAGTGGAGGAGAGAGTAGAGGAAAGAGAGAAAGAGAGAGTGGAGGAGAGACTGGAGGAAAGAGAGAAAGAGAGAGTGGAGGAGAGACTAGAGGAAAGAGAGAAAGAGAGAGTGGAGGAGAGACTAGAGGAAAGAGAGAAAGAGAGAGTGGAGGAGAGACTAGAGGAAAGAGAGAAAGAGAGAGTGGAGGAGAGAGTAGAGGAAAGAGAGAAAGAGAGAGTGGAGGAGAGAGTAGAGGAAAGAGAGAAAGAGAGAGTGGAGGAGAGAGGAAAGAGAGAAAGAGAGAGTGGAGGAGAGAGTAGAGAAGTGCCCGGTCTAACAGTTTCATGACTGTCTATGTTTCAGTGCTACCACGGAGACAGATTCTCTCTGAGTAGGTATATTGTATGCTTAATATTGACAACAAGATAATAGCACAGTGTCAATGGGAAACCAATAATGGGCTACCGGTTATTGGCATCGCGCACAAAATGCCTCCGTGCGTTATCACGCAATTACATTTTCTAATGGGTGTATGTGCACAACCTGCGATCATTTATATGCATTATATTCTTATGATCGGGAATCCATACCCTGTAATCTTGAAAACCATAGATAAAATACATTAAAAGTTAGTATGAGGGTTAGAATAAAATAAAATAATCTATGCTTACCTGATGAGTGCTGGCTACTATTAGAATCCACGGCAGAAGCCACCTCATTACGAAATTCCAATATTAACTTCATTGAACCCAGAATGAGATTCTTGTAAAAATAGAACGCATCCCACGAGCTCAGATTATTGCAAAACCGTGCAGTGCAAATGATAGCCAGCGCCGGTCAATGCTCGCTACAAGTGAGTCCTTCTGTCTGACGTCAAACTTCGGGACAAGCCCTGTAGTTTTGCTTGAATGATTTTCATCCCTGCCTTTCTTCAATTCCCACCTCTCCTCCTCTACTAAAAAAAGAGAAAAAAACTTGAGCTGAGCAACAAAAATAAGTAGTTGATACAACGTAATATCATCTTCCTTAAACTTCTCTGTATGTTGATTTATTAATCAAATACAATTTTTAACAAATTCAAACCAATCAACTATGAATCAACCAACCAGCAAAGAAGGTGCTAGCTTGACAGTCTCTGTCTGCCTGCCTGCCTCTGTTTAACATAAATACATTTCATAGCCCAATAAAATGTCCAAAACCCCAATTTATCTCACACGTAAACTTGAAGAATAACCTTGCACATACAATGTGTGCTTTCAATAATCCCAGTCAAAGGTCAACTATAAACTTCACTGAAACAGTCACTCCTACAAACAGATGCTCAAATACTTAATGAACCCTCATTGGGTTTTCAACGAGATGGTGAATTGAACACTGCAAAAGGATGAAAGCACATATTGTATATGACTTAATTAAACCTCATTTGGGCATTCATTTATTTAAGGTGTTCAGTACAGTACTGGCTAAACAAAGCTATACTTTGCACAATGCCTACTGTGTTTGCTTGTGAATATACATTTTGATACGGCGATCAGCTAGTCGTTCTTATTTATTCCCAGTCTTGGATATGGGGTCTTAGTAGCTCTGGTCCTCTTGAAGAGGCTCAGCGTTCAGTGTTAACAAGCCGCACTAGCGCCCTGGACCAGAGCTTAGAAACGGTACAAGAGGATATCCTATGATAATCAGACTGGCCAAACTTCCGGAGGGGATTGGATATCCCAGCAGGATATTTCTAGCAGAGCTCTGTATACAACAGAGTAGATTCACTGGTCTGGAGAATGACTTTAACCTTGGTGTATTTAAGAAATTAAAACACACAAATAAATCCACCCTTTGTCCTTAAGGCAGTTCTAGAAAATTACCAGGTGGGTTTTGGTATCCTAACTCAGAACACTGACCTGTTGACCTCTCTGATGAGGACCGTGAACCCTCGGAACACTGACCTGTTGACCTCTCTGATGAGGACCGTGAACCCTCGGAACACTGACCTGTTGACCTCTCTGCTGAGGACCATGAACCCTCGGAAACACTAAGGAAAGTCCCATTTTCAAAGGAAATGTAGATACTTTTTTCAGTGACAACAGACTTGTTGGAGGCTCCTAATTAAGCAAACAACTTGTTAAGAAGGCAACAATGGGTGTTGCTAAAGTATGTTGAATATGACACAATTTAGTTTCAGAACAAATGTACAGTAGAGGAACCAAGGGACCTAGTATGGCTCATAAACATATTCATATGTTATGACTGTTTGAATTCTTAATATAAACATTGATATATGACTATTTACTTGACACTATGAATCTTTGGAACACTATCACAAACACTGTTATTTGTTGATTGGGAGATCGTCGATGCATCCCAAATGGGATGAAGTGCACTACTTTTGACCAGAACCCACATGGCTCTGGTCAAATGTAGTGCACTACATAGGGAGCCATTTAGGACGTAGACCAGCCTGCGACACCAGTTGCAACATAGCAGGGCCTCTTGAACTGGTAGTTCAACTAGAGAACAAGGAGAGGTGTGGTGTGATAGGACTAGCATTCATCTGTATAGAGGACAAGGAGAGGTGTGGTGAGATAGGACTAGCATTAATCTGTCTAGAGGACAAGGAGAGGTGTGGTGTGATAGGACTAGCATTAATCTGCCTAGAGGACAAGTAGAGGTGTGGTGTGATAGGACTAGCATTAATCTGTCTAGAGGACAAGGAGAGGTGTGGTGAGATAGGACTAGCATTAATCTGTCTAGAGGACAAGGAGAGGTGTGGTGTGATAGGACTAGCATTAATCTGCCTAGAGGACAATGAGAGGTGTGGTGAGATAGGACTAGCATTAATCTGTCTAGAGGACAAGGAGAGGTGTGGTGTGATAGGACTAGCATTAATCTGCCTAGAGGACAATGAGAGGTGTGGTGAGATAGGACTAGCATTAATCTGTCTAGAGGACAAGGAGAGGTGTGGTGTGATAGGACTAGCATTAATCTGCCTAGAGGACAAGTAGAGGTGTGGTGTGATAGGACTAGCATTCATCTGTATAGAGGACAATGAGAGGTGTGGTGTGATAGGACTAGCATTAATCTGTCTAGATGACAAGGAGAGGTGTGGTGTGATAGGACTAGCATTAATCTGCCTAGAGGACAAGGAGAGGTGTGGTGAGATAGGACTAGCATTAATCTGCCTATAGGACAAGGAGAGGTGTGGTGAGATAGGACTAGCATTAATCTGTCTAGAGGACAAGGAGAGGTGTGGTGTGATAGGACTAGCATTAATCTGCCTAGAGGACAATGAGAGGTGTGGTGAGATAGGACTAGCATTAATCTGTCTAGAGGACAAGGAGAGGTGTGGTGTGATAGGACTAGCATTAATCTGCCTAGAGGACAATGAGAGGTGTGGTGAGATAGGACTAGCATTAATCTGTCTAGAGGACAAGGAGAGGTGTGGTGTGATAGGACTAGCATTAATCTGCCTAGAGGACAAGTAGAGGTGTGGTGTGATAGGACTAGCATTCATCTGTATAGAGGACAATGAGAGGTGTGGTGTGATAGGACTAGCATTAATCTGTCTAGATGACAAGGAGAGGTGTGGTGTGATAGGACTAGCATTCATCTGTATAGAGGACAAGTAGAGGTGTGGTGTGATAGGACTAGCATTCATCTGTCTAGAGGACAAGGAGAGGTGTGGTGTGATAGGACTAGCATTAATCTGTCTAGAGGACAAGGAGAGGTGTGGTGTGATAGGACTAGCATTAATCTGTCTAGAGGACAAGGAGAGGTGTGGTGTGATAGGACTAGCATTAATATTTATAGAGGACAAGGAGAGGTGTGGTGAGATAGGACTAGCATTAATCTGTCTAGAGGACAAGAAGAGGTGTGGTGTGATAGGACTAGCATTAATCAGTCTAGAGGACAAGGAGAGGTGTGGTGTGATAGGACTAGCTTTAATCTGTATAGAGGACAATGAGAGGTGTGGTGTGATAGGACTAGCATTAATCTGTCTAGATGACAAGGAGAGGTGTGGTGTGATAGGACTAGCATTCATCTGTATAGAGGACAAGTAGAGGTGTGGTGTGATAGGACTAGCATTCATCTGTCTAGAGGACAAGGAGAGGTGTGGTGTGATAGGACTAGCATTAATCTGTCTAGAGGACAAGGAGAGGTGTGGTGTGATAGGACTAGCATTAATCTGTCTAGAGGACAAGGAGAGGTGTGGTGTGATAGGACTAGCATTAATATTTATAGAGGACAAGGAGAGGTGTGGTGAGATAGGACTAGCATTAATCTGTCTAGAGGACAAGAAGAGGTGTGGTGTGATAGGACTAGCATTAATCAGTCTAGAGGACAAGGAGAGGTGTGGTGTGATAGGACTAGCTTTAATCTGTATAGAGGACAAGGAGAGGTGTGGTGAGATAGGACTAGCATTAATCTGTCTAGAGGACAAGGAGAGGTGTGGTGAGATAGGACTAGCATTAATCTGTCTAGAGGACAAGGAGAGGTGTGGTGTGATAGGACTAGCATTAATCTGTCTAGAGGACAAGGAGAGGTGTGGTGAGATAGGACTAGCATTAATCTGTCTAGAGGACAAGGAGAGGTGTGGTGAGATAGGACTAGCATTAATCTGTCCAGATCACATACTGAAACTCCTCTTCATTTCTCTGTTCATCTATTTGGCAGCCATGAGGTGGAATGTGTACAACATACACAGAACAGTGTAGTGTGTGTGAGTGCCAGGAACAAAGCTTAGCTACGGTCATGTAAGGTTAGGGCCAGTTCAGTCAGTCTCTACAGTACAGTATGAACCCTGTAAGGTTAGGGCCAGTTCAGTCAGTCTCTATAGTACAGTATGAACCCTGTAAGGTTAGGGCCAGTTCAGTCAGTCTCTACAGTACAGTATGAACCCTGTAAGGTTAGGGCCAGTTCAGTCAGTCTCTATAGTACAGTATAAACCCTGTAAGGTTAGGGCCAGTTCAGTCAGTCTCTACAGTACAGTATGAACCCTGTAAGGTTAGGGCCAGTTCAGTCAGTCTCTACAGTACAGTATGAACCCTGTAAGGTTAGGGCCAGTTCAGTCAGTCTCTATAGTACAGTATAAACCCTGTAAGGTTAGGGCCAGTTCAGTCAGTCTCTATAGTACAGTATAAACCCTGTAAGGTTAGGGCCAGTTCAGTCAGTCTCTACAGTACAGTATAAACCCTGTAAGGTTAGGGCCAGTTCAGTCAGTCTCTACAGTACAGTATGAACCCTGTAAGGTTAGGGCCAGTTCAGTCAGTCTCTATAGTACAGTATAAACCCTGTAAGGTTAGGGCCAGTTCAGTCAGTCTCTATAGTACAGTATAAACTCTGTAAGGTCAGGACCAGCTCAGTCAGTCTCTACAGTGGTATACCCTGTAAGGTTAGGGCCAGTTCAGTCAGTCTCTACAGTACAGTATAAACCCTGTAAGGTTAGGGCCAGTTCAGTCAGTCTCTACAGTATAAACCCTGTAAGGTTAGGGCCAGTTCAGTCAGTCTCTATAGTACAGTATAAACCCTGTAAGGTTAGGGCCAGCTCAGTCAGTCTCTACAGTATAAACCCTGTAAGGTTAGGGCCAGTTCAGTCAGTCTCTACAGTACAGTATAAACCCTGTAAGGTTAGGGCCAGTTCAGTCAGTCTCTATAGTACAGTATAAACCCTGTAAGGTTAGGGCCAGCTCAGTCAGTCTCTACAGTATAAACCCTGTAAGGTTAGGGCCAGCTCAGTCAGTCTCTACAGTACAGTATAAACCCTGTAAGGTTAGGGCCAGTTCAGTCAGTCTCTACAGTGGTATACCCTGTAAGGTTAGGGCCAGCTCAGTCAGTCTCTACAGTGGTATACCCTGTAAGGTTAGGGCCAGCTCAGTCAGTCTCTACAGTACAGTATAAACCCTGTAAGGTTAGGGCCAGTTCAGTCAGTCTCTACAGTAGTAACCCCTGTAAGGTTAGGGCCAGTTCAGTCAGTCTCTACAGTACAGTATAAACCCTGTAAGGTTAGGGCCAGCTCAGTCAGTCTCTACAGTGGTATACCCTGTAAGGTTAGGGCCAGTTCAGTCAGTCTCTACAGTACAGTATAAACCCTGTAAGGTTAGGGCCAGCTCAGTCAGTCTCTACAGTATAAACCCTGTAAGGTTAGGGCCAGTTCAGTCAGTCTCTATAGTACAGTATAAACCCTGTAAGGTTAGGGCCAGTTCAGTCAGTCTCTACAGTACAGTATAAACCCTGTAAGGTTAGGGCCAGCTCAGTCAGTCTCTACAGTGGTATACCCTGTAAGGTTAGGGCCAGTTCAGTCAGTCTCTACAGTACAGTATAAACCCTGTAAGGTTAGGGCCAGCTCAGTCAGTCTCTACAGTAGTAACCCCTGTAAGGTTAGGGCCAGTTCCTCTACAGTATAAACACTGGGTTCACTAGGACTAGAGGTACCTCATGGGAACCTTTACCTTTTAGATATTAGATTGTATCTCTTGTTGTCTCCTTTTGAGCAACTGGCCAAAGTAAAGAATTATCCTGGGCGTGAAGAAATTAAAGAATGCGAATGACATGACTTAAAGAGGAAGATATGACAAACGTTATTGTAGTGTGGGTTTATGTGTTGATAATGGTCGAAATATATTTTGGGTTATCATTTTGGAACGCTCCTAGAGGAGGCGCTTCCTGGAAAGAGTACTTTGTTGTTGCTAGATGATTTGAATGTTCAGGCTATGACGAGAGATTACCTGATTACTACTCTAGACGTGAAGGGAGTATAAACATCACAGACTTCAGGAGTATTTTGTAATGCAATTGTTTTATTTCATTAGTATGGAAACTCTAACAGGCAGTTAAATGACATTACTTAATTTATAGACTACTTTGGCAGTTGAAACAACATTTCTCACTATGTGTGAATGATAAACCCTGAATGCTGATTAAATGGTACGTAGTGTGGATGTCCTTTCTAATTATAAGCATCCTTTTCTGACTTGGGTTTGCTCTGGGTGACAGTTGTCAGGAAATCAGCAAATAACTTGGTCTCTGGTGTTGGCGTGCCAGCCCCCAAACCAGCAGATTCCCCCTCCGACACAGCAGATGAAAGTTTTCCTGAAAAACAGAGACATCTTTCTTGTGACACCAAGTAATCCCATGAAGTAGAAGCAGCTTTGTTCTTCTCTAAAGCGGTGATATATGGATGTTTTTCCTAAAGATGAAAAGCTCTGCAGACGGAGACTGGACGTTTGGCACCATCTAAGAACATAGAGTAGCAAGCCTGTAATTACCGGCTACATATGTTTCTACGTATGTCCTTCTGACACTGAAAATACAGAAAGTGAATAATTAATACTTGTTTTCATTTTTATTTTGCCTTTGTGTTCCTGTCATTGTTCTTTTCGTCAAAGATGTCTGTGGTTTGTTGGTAAATTGATGTTTTACGTAATCTTATTTTCAGTTTGGACCCACCAGTGGAGGCGGTCAGAGCGGGGACGTAGTCGGCCCAGAAGGAGCACTGGGCCCTGCGGAGGCCCCTGTGGTTACTGAGGCCTGGCTCCACCTCCATGTAGCTGTCCCCATCAGGGTGGGGCTGGAAGGCATGCCAGGGGGGCAGTGCCGCCTCGCTGAAGGCCACGCGGGACACACTGTGAGCCTGGTTGGGATCTCTGTTCAGGAGGAGAAAACATACTTTAAGAGACGTAGTATGCACACATGACTGTAAGTCACTTTGGATAAAAGCGTCTGCTACAGTGCCTTGCAAAAGTATTCATCCCCCTTGGCGTTTTTCCTATTTTGTTGCATTACAGCCTGTAATTTCAATGGATTTGTATTTGGATTTCATGTAGTGGACATACACAAAATAGTGAAACTAAAACAATAACTTGTTTCAAAAAATTCTAAAAAATAAATAACGGAAAAATGGTGCGTGCATATGTGTTCACCCCCTTTGCTATGAAGCCCCTAAATAAGATCTGGTGCAACCAATTACCTTCAGAAGTCACATAATTAGTTAAATAAAGTCCATCTGTGTGCAATCTAAGTGTCACATGATCTGTCACATGATCTCAGTATATATACACCTGTTCTGAAAGGCCCCAGAGTCTGCAACACCACTAAGCAAGGGGCACCACCAAGCAAGCGGCACCATGAAGACCAATGAGCTCTCCAAACAGGTCAGGGACAAAGTTGTGGAGAAGTACAGATCAGGGTTGGGTTATAAAAACATATCAGAAACTTTGAACATCCCACGGAGCACCATTAAATCCATTATTTAAAAAATGAAAGAATATGGCACCACAACAAAACTGCCAAGAGAGGGCCGCCCACCAAAACTCACGGACCAGGCAAGGAGGGCATTCATCAGAGAGGCAACAAAGAGACCAAAGATAACACTGAAGGAGCTGCAAAGCTCCACAGCGGAGATTGGAGTATCTGTCCATAGGACCACTTTAAGCCATACACTCCACAGAGCTGGGCTTTATGGAAGAGTGGCCAGAAAAAAGCCATTGCTTAAAGAAAAAAATAAGCAAACACGTTTGGTGTTCGCCAAAAGGCATGTGGGAGACTCCCCAAACATATGGGAGAAAGTACTCTGGTCAGATGAGACTAAAATTGAGCTTTTTGGCCATCAAACGCTATGTCTGGCGCAAACCCAACACCTCTCATCTCCACGAGAACACCATCCCCACAGTGAAGCATGGTGATGGCAGCATCATGCTGTGGGGATGTTTTTCATCGGCAGGGACTGGGAAACCGGTCAGAATTGAAGGAATGATGGATGGCGCTAAATACAGGGAAATTCTGAAGGAAACCTGTTTCAGTCTTCCAGAGATTTGAGACAGGGACGGAGGTTCACCTTCCAGCAGGACAATGACCCTAAGCATACTGCTAAAGCAACACTAAAGTGGTTTAAGGGGAAACATTGAAATGTCTTGGAATGGCCTAGTCAAAGCCCAGACCTCAATCCAATTGAGATTCTGTGGTATGACTTAAAGATTGCTGTACAACAGCGGAACCCATCCAACTTGAAGGAGCTGGAGCAGTTTTGCCTTGAAGAATGGGCAAAACCCCCAGTGGCTAGATGTGCCAAGCTTATAGAGACATACCCCAAGAGACTTGCAGCTGTAATTGCTGCAAAAGGTGGCTCTACAAAGTATTGACTTTGGGGGGGGTGAATAGTTATGCATGCTCAAGTTCTGTTTTTTTGTCTTATTTCTTGTTTGTTTCACAATAAAAAATATTTTGCATCTTCAAAGTGGTAGGCATGTTGTGTAAATCAAATGATACAAACCCCCCCAAAATCGATTTTTAATTCCAGGTTGTAAGGCAACAAAATAGAATAAATGCCAAGGGGGGTGAATACTTTCGCAAGCCACTGTAAATGGCATATATTATATATTATGATACCACATGCATAAGGCAGTATTCTCCAGTCATGGGAATTGGTTTAGATGTAACAAACAATACAAAATAAACCAATTGATTTAGATGGAAATGGCTCTACTATACGGTATAGTTGGCATTTATTTAAAGTCATTTCTGTTTAGTATTTTTTTTTACCCGGACTTGATGAAGTTGGCCATGTAGGTCATCATCTGCAGGGAGAGGCGTCTCTCTGTGTTGGTGAACAGGTTGTAGGTCAGTGGGCTGTGGGGGAGGCCAAACACATACTGGACATCCAGGGGCACTGACAGGTCAGCACTGAAATGAAAACAAAATCACACACAAATAAAAATAATACATTATCATCCCACTTCCCTAGCAACACAGCAAAACAAAACAAATAAATAATACATCATCATGTAGTCCCCTGTAGCTCAGTTGGTAGAGCATGGCGCTTGCAACACCAGGGTTGTGGGTTCGTTTCCCACGGGGGGGGCCAGTATGAAAATGTATGCACTCACTAACTGTAAGTCGCTCTGGATAAGAGCGTCTGCTAAATTACAAAAAATAAAATAATAAATCATGCCACTTCCCTAGCAACACAGCAAAACACATTTACCAGTATTGCTGGACACAACAAGGTAGTCTGAGTTAACGCAAGTACTACTTGACTAGTAGTCAACGGTCTGGAGCCCTGACCTGACCTGGCTTCCTGGCTGCCTAGTCCTCCTCACACCCAGTGATTACCTGGTCTGGGCGGTGTCCTCAGGCAGGTGGTACATGAACACATTGGATCTGGAGTTAGCTGCCCAGAAGTTGGCCATCTTTATGGTGGGGCACACAATGAAGAGATCTCTGCACAGAGACAGAGAGCGACAGAGACATTGTTGAGACATTTAACACTGTCTCAACACACTTCACAGCATTGTTATTGTATGCACTCACTAACTGTAAGTTGCTCTGGATAAAGAGCGTCTGCTAAATGACTAAAATGAAAATGTTTCACTTTGCTTTGTGGACAAAGATTGAGAGAAAGGATAAATCCAGGTGTACCTATTCTGTACATGACAGGACAGCAGTTCACTGACAATCACTCACACAGTGTCGTCTAACAAACCAAACATGTGCATGTGTGACTGAGGGTTGTGTGTGTGTGTATGTGTGACTGAGGGTTGTGTGTGTGTGTGTGTATGTGTGACTGAGGGTTGTGTGTGTGTGTGTGTATGTGTGACTGAGGGTTGTGTGTGTGTGCATGTGTGACTGAGGGTTGTGTGTGTGTGTGTGTGACTGAGGGTTGTGTGTGTGTGTGTGACTGAGGGTTGTGTGTGTGTGTGTGTGTGACTGAGGGTTGTGTGTGTGTGTGTGTGACTGAGGGTTGTGTGTGTGTGTGTGTGACTGAGGGTTGTGTGTGTGTGTGTGTGACTGAGGGTTGTGTGTGTGTGTATGTGTGTCTTCAGAAGAAATGGTCTGTCTGGCTGCCACAGTGCCAGGCTAGTTAACTAAGGCTAGGTTCCAAATGGCACCCGATTCCCCTATATAGTGCACTACTTTTGACCAGAGCCCATAGCGGTAGTGCACTATGCAGGGAATAGGGTGCCATTTGGGACATATCCAGTGTGTTACAGCAGGGCGGGTATTTACTGAGCGAGGGGCCACTCCTGCTGCAGCCAAAATGCACTGATGGCTGTGGATAAACAAGCAGTGGACATATCTGCCTTTAAGTTACAGGCATTTTGAACTCTGGAGAATGTCTAGTATAACTCCTAGCATAGTGATAGTTTCAGGTCAGGACTCTTTTACTAAAATACATGTTGTGAATGTGAGATATGCTGTTGTTTTTCCTCTTCAAGGCATCGGTCGGCTGCTATCCTGAGCTAACCGCAGGTCCATGGGTGTGTTGTGTGGGTCAGCGTCAGCCCTGTTCCCTGCTATATTTGACACTAGTTATTATGTGGGTGAAGTCCAGTGCAGTAAACGCTGAAGAGGAGAGGCAGCGGAAACCATTCATATAACTACCAAAGCCTGTCTCTAGAACATCTCTGTCAATACTGCAGATATATACAGAAAATACGCATTAGAAGAACATCTCTGTCAATACTGCAGATATATACAGAACATACGCATTAGAAGAACATCTCTGTCAATACTGCAGATATATACAGAACATACGCATTAGAAGAACATCTCTGTCAATACTGCAGATATATACAGAACATACGCATTAGAAGAACATCTCTGTCAATACTGCAGATATATACAGAACATACGCATTAGAAGAACATCTCTGTCAATACTGCAGATATATACAGAACATACGCATTAGAAGAACATCTCTGTCAATACTGCAGATATATACAGAACATACGCATTAGAAGAACATCTCTGTCAATACTGCAGATATATACAGAACATACGCATTAGAAGAACATCTCTGTCAATACTGCAGATATATACAGAACATACGCATAACTACAGAGACATACAGTATGTACAGAATCCATTGCATATAAGATGACGGAAATAATTATTGATCTTGAGTGAATCTGGGACCGTATTCATGAAGTGTCTCAGAGTAGGAGTGCTGAACTGAACAAAAATACACTGCTCAAAAAAATAAAGGGAACACTTAAACAACACAATGTAACTCCAAGTCAATCACACTTCTGTGAAATCAAACTGTCCACTTAGGAAGCAACACTGATTGACAATACATTTCACATGCTGTTGTGCAAATGGAATAGACAACAGGTGGAAATTATAGGCAATTAGCAAGACACCCCCCAATAAAGGACTGGTTTTGCAGGTGGTGACCACAGACCACTTCTCAGTTCCTATGCTTCCTGGCTGATGTTTTGGTCACTTTTGAATGCTGGCGGTGCTTTCACTCTAGTGGTAGCATGAGACAGAGTCTACAACCCACACAAGTGGCTCAGGTAGTGCAGCTCATCCAGGATGGCACATCAATGCGAGCTGTGGCAAGAAGGTTTGCTGTGTCTGTCAGCGTAGTGTCCAGAGCATGGAGGCGCTACCAGGAGACAGGCCAGTACATCAGGAGACGTGGAGGAGGCCGTAGGAGGGCAACAACCCAGCAGCAGGACTGCTACCTCCGCCTTTGTGCAAGGAGGAGCAGGTGGAGCATCATGTCTCGCTCCATCCACCAACGCCACGTTGCACCACAGACTGTCCAGGAGTTGGCGGATGCTTTAGTCCAGGTCTGGGAGGAGATCCCTCAGGAGACCATCCACCACCACATCAGGAGCATGCCCAGGCGTTGTAGGGAGGTCATACAGGCACGTGGAGGCCACACACACTACTGAGCCTCATTTTGACTTGTTTTAAGGACATTACATCAAAGTTGGATCAGCCTGTAGTGTGGTTTTCCACTTTAATTTTGAGGGTGACTCCAAATCCAGACCTCCATGGGTTGATACATTTGATTTCCATTGATAATTTTTGTGTGATTTTGTTGTCAGCACATTCAACTATGTAAAGAAAAAAGTATTTAATAAGATTTTTTCATTCATTCAGATCTAGGATGTGTTGTTTAAGTGTTCCCTTTATTTTTTTGAGCAGTGTATAAACGCAACATGTAAAGTGTTGGTCCCATGTTTCATTCGCTGAAATACAAAATCCCAGTAAATGTTTCATACACACAAAAAGCTTATTTCTCTCAAATGTTGTGCACAAATTTGTTTACATCCCTGTTAGTGAGCATTTCCCCTTTGCCAAGATAACCCATCCACCTGACAGTTGGGGTGGGGGTCCTGGCTGGGCCTGGCTGCCAAGTGGGTGGGCCTGTACCCTCCCAGGCCCACCTATGGCTGCGCCCCTGCCCAGTCATGTGAAATCCATACTTTAAGGCCTAATTTATTTATTTCAATTGACTGATTTCCTTATATGAACTGTAACTCAGTCAAATCTTTGAAATTGTTGCATGCTGCGTTTATATTTTTGTTCAGTATAGAATCAGATTCCATCTATCCATTCATTTTATAATCCAAAAGGCAAAACTGGTCCTAGATCAGCATTCCTTCTCTAAGACGCTTTATGAATATATGCCCTGACGTTTCCTTATGGCACATCCCTGGTGAAAAGCTTGGTCTATGTCCCATTGCAGGGCCAAGTTAAATGGCTGCGCCACAGCACTAGCAGTTCTATTTCTGAATGGTTACATTTCTTTCTTTTCTACACACACTGCTTCTAACACTATCAGTAAAACAGCTCACACAGTTCTTCTAAATCCTCAGGTTATTTCAGTCTTCACTTGGCTGGCTGTTTCCTTCCTCTGGACCACAAGTGAAACACCCTCTGTTCCAGTTATTCAGTGTTGCGTCCCAAATGGCACCCTATTCCCTTTATAGTGCACAACTTTTGAACAGGGCCCACAGGGCTCGGGTCGAAAGTAGTACACTATATAGGGAATAGGGTGCCATTTGGGATGCACACTCTGTTCCAGTTTGTCAATGACAGTAAAGCAACATATAAGTGTAAAGAGGTCTATACTCTAGGTATGAGTCTCTACTCACTCTGCACTGTATAGAACTCACTGCGTAAAACTAACTGCCTTGAATTCACTGTGTAGAACTCACTGTGTAGAACTAACTGCGTAGAACTCACTGCATAGAACTCACTGCATATAACTCACTGTACTGAACGCACTGCGTAAAACTAACTGCCTTGAATTCACTGTATAGAACTCACTGTATAGAACTCACTGTATAGAACTCACTGTATAGAACTCACTGCATATAACTCACTGTACCGAACGCACTGCGTAAAACTAACTGCCTTGAATTCACTGTATAGAACTCACTGTATAGAACTCACTGTATAGAACTCACTGTATAGAACTCACTGTATGGCCTTCAGAAAGTATTGATTAAATAAAACATGTTCTCACCCATCTACACACAATATCCCATAATGACAAAGTGAAAACATGTTTTAAGAATTGTTAGCTAATTTATCAAAAATAAAATACAGAAATATCTAATTTACATATGTATTCACACCCCTTTCCTATGACACTCCAAATTGAGCTCAGGTGCATCCAATTTCCTTTGATCATCCTTGAGATGTCACTACAACTTGATTGGAGTCCATCTGTGGCCAATTCAATTGTTTGGGCATGATTTAGAAAGAAACACACCTGTGTATATAAGGTCCCACAGTTGACAGTGCATGTCAGAGCAGAAACTATACCATGAAGTCTAAGGAACTGTTGTGATGAGGCATATATCTGGGGAAGGGTATAAAACAATTTCAAGAGTGTTGAACGTTTCCAAGAGCACAGTGGTCTCCATCATCAGGAAATTGAAAAAATATGGAACTGCCCAGACTCTGTCTAGAGCTGGCCGTTTGACCAAACTGAGCAACCGGACAAGAAGGACTTTGGTCAGGAAGGTGACCAAGAACCCAATGACCACTCTGACAAAACTGCAGAGTTCCTTGGCTAAGATGGGAGAACCTGCCAGAAGGACAACTGTCTCTACAGCACTCCACCAATCTGGGCTTTATGTGAGAGTGGCCAGATGGAAGCCACTCCTGAGAAAAAGGCAAATGACAGCACACCTGGAGTTTGCAAAAAGGCACATGAAAGACTCAGAGCATAAAGCAAAAGATTCTGTGGTCTGATGAGACAAAAATTTAACTCTTTGGCCTGAATGCAAAGCGCTATGTTTGGAGAAAACCAGGCACAGCTCATCACCCGTCTAACACCATCCCTACCATGAAGCATGGTGGTGGCAGCATCATGCTATGGGGATGCTTTTCAGCAATACAGGCAAATCCTATATGAGAACCTGCTTTACGTTCTAATAGGACAATGACTGCAAGCATAGAGCCAAAGCAATGCTGGAATGGCTTCAGAACAAGAATGTGAAAGTCCTTGAGTGGCCCAGCCAAAGCCCAGACTTGAATCCCATTGAAAATCTGTGGAAAGACTTGAAGATTGCTGTTCACCGCCGCTCCCCATATAACTTAACAGATTTTGAGAAAATCAGCCTGGAGGAATGGGAGAAAATCTCAAAATCCAGACGTGCAAAGCTGATACAGACATACCCAATACGACTCAAAGCTGTAATCTCCGCCAAAGGTGTATCAGGTGTGAATACTTACGTAAATAAGATATTTCTGTATTTCATTTTCAATACATTTGTCATTATGGGGTATTGTGTGTAGATGGGTGAGGAAAAATATCAATTTAAACAATTTTGAATTCAGGCTGTAACACAATAAGTCAAGGGGTATGAATACTTTCTGAAGGCACTGTATAAAACTCACTTTATAGAACTCACTGTATATAACTCACTGTATATAACTCACTGTATAGAACTCACTGTATAGAACTCACTGTATAGAACTCACTGTATAGAACTCACTGTATAGAACTCACTGTATAGAACTCAGTGCTCTTGAACGCGAAGACACAAATTCCTGTAAAAGGCCAAATAAATGAACCGAACTGAACTGATAACTGAATACACAGAACTGAACAGAGAATGGTATCTTGTGACATGATTAGATTATTATGGTGCTTGCTTCTCCAAACAGGAACTGTATATTGATACACTAAATTCTATGAATAAGAGGAAGGTATTCTGGAACTCCATGAATACTGTATACAGTAGTGTGCTTAGCACATTTCTCACCTGGTTGCATTGTTAAGAGCCTGAGAGAAGACATTGTAACCAGCAGGAGAGGGAGAGTGCTGCATAGAGTAGAACCAGGTAGCTGCAGCCTTGACAAAAGCATTGGCATCGTCTCCACCCAGAGAGTTGGACAGGGCTTCGTAGAACGCTGTTTTACTGTCAGCTCGCCCCTGGAGCTCCTCAAAGTTCTGTCGTCAGACATTAGGGGGGAAAAGTAGAAGTTGGTGACATGAAATGTGGCTGAGTATAGTAATACTAATCAACACTAATAATTGGGGATGCATTGATATGAATGAGGACAAACCGCTAACACAGTAGTCACTAGCTGAGTTGAACTAGGAGTTAACGCATTAGAATATATCTTATATGAAAAACAAAAAGCCGAATTCCCCAGTTCCATCCTAAAGCATGGGGAAAGCTCAATAAACAGGTACAACTAAATAGATGGACGATACGAGAAGTGAATGTTCTCACCATAGAAATACATAAAGAACGCCTATGAATTGTAGGATCTCTGGTTCTCACCTTGATCCTCTTGGCCCTGCTGATGAGTCCATCCTCTGCGGAGGAGCCCAGCAGGAGGTCAGCTCTGTGGGAGAGTGCATTCATCAGGGCCATGGAGGGTTTCCCCTGGACAGAGACCCCATCCACCACTGGACCCCAGGCCTGCAGGGGCCCACTGACTGACAGCAACTGAAACAGATAACAGAACATTTGACAGAAAAACAAAAAAACGATGACCCAAATAGCATCTATTGCCTTTATAGTGCACTACTTTCGACCAGAGCCCTATGGGCCCTAGTCAAAAGTAGTGCACTAAACAGGGAATAGGGTGCCATTTGGAATTAAACAGGGAATAGGGTGCCATTTGGAATACAACCTATGATACCTGTTAGAATGGGAACACAGCATGTGTTTTTAATAGATATATTATATTGAAAAATGTCAAAAAGAAGCTACAGAAACAGAAGATAGACTAGCGTCCTGTCCAGGGGGTATACCGGTACATCAAGCTGCCAAACGCTACAGAAACAGAAGATAGACTAGTGTCCTCTCCAGGGGTTTAAAAAAAAAAAAAATGGGGGGTATTTTGGTATTTGGTCTTTTATTAGGATCCCCATTAGCTGTTCCAAAAGCAGCAGCTACTCTTCCTGGGGTCCACACAAAACATGAAACATGACATAATACAGAACATTAACAGACAAGAACAGAACTACATCAATATTTTTAAAAATAAAATAATAATTTTAAAAAGGCACACGTAGCCTACATATCAATACCAATACAAACACACAAACTACATCAAGCTGCCTCACTACAGAAACAGGCTACCTTCCTTGGTCTGGGTCTATAAGGCCAACAGTACCTTAGTCTGGGTCTATAAGGCCAACAGTACCTTAGTCTGGGTCTATAAGGCCAACAGTACCTTGGTCTGGGTCTATAAGGCCAACAGTACCTTGGTCTGGGTCTATAAGGCCAACAGTACCTTAGTATGGGTCTATAAGGCCAACAGTACCTTGGTCTGGGTCTATAAGGCCAACAGTACCTTAGTCTGGGTCTATAAGGCCAACAGTACCTTAGTCTGGGTCTATAAGTCTGGGTCTATAAGGCCAACAGTACCTTGGTCTGGGTCTATAAGGCCAACAGTACCTTAGTCTGGGTCTATAAGGCCAACAGTACCTTAGTCTGGGTCTATAAGTCTGGGTCTATAAGGCCAACAGTACCTTGGTCTGGGTCTATAAGGCCAACAGTACCTTAGTCTGGGTCTATAAGGCCAACAGTACCTTAGTCTGGGTCTATAAGGCCAACAGTACCTTAGTCTGGGTCTATAAGTCTGGGTCTATAAGGCCAACAGTACCTTGGTCTGGGTCTATAAGGCCAACAGTACCTTAGTCTGGGTCTATAAGGCCAACAGTACCTTAGTCTGGGTCTATAAGTCTGGGTCTATAAGGCCAACAGTACCTTGGTCTGGGTCTATAAGGCCAACAGTACCTTAGTCTGGGTCTATAAGGCCAACAGTACCTTAGTCTGGGTCTATAAGGCCAACAGTACCTTGGTCTGGGTCTATAAGGCCAACAGTACCTTAGTCTGGGTCTATAAGGCCAACAGTACCTTGGTCTGGGTCTATAAGGCCAACAGTACCTTAGTCTGGGTCTATAAGGCCAACAGTACCTTAGTCTGGGTCTATAAGGCCAACAGTACCTTGGTCTGGGTCTATAAGGCCAACAGTACCTTAGTCTGGGTCTATAAGGCCAACAGTACCTTAGTCTGGGTCTATAAGGCCAACAGTACCTTGGTCTGGGTCTATAAGGCCAACAGTACCTTGGTCTGGGTCTATAAGGCCAACAGTACCTTAGTCTGGGTCTATAAGGCCAACAGTACCTTAGTCTGGGTCTATAAGTCTGGGTCTATAAGGCCAACAGTACCTTGGTCTGGGTCTATAAGGCCAACAGTACCTTGGTCTGGGTCTATAAGGCCAGCAGTACCTTGGTCTGGGTCTATAAGGCCAACAGTACCTTGGTCTGGGTCTATAAGGCCAACAGTACCTTAGTCTGGGTCTATAAGGCCAACAGTACCTTAGTCTGGGTCTATAAGTCTGGGTCTATAAGGCCAACAGTACCTTGGTCTGGGTCTATAAGGCCAACAGTACCTTGGTCTGGGTCTATAAGGCCAACAGTACCTTAGTCTGGGTCTATAAGGCCAACAGTACCTTAGTCTGGGTCTATAAGGCCAACAGTACCTTGGTCTGGGTCTATAAGGCCAACAGTACCTTGGTCTGGGTCTATAAGGCCAACAGTACCTTGGTCTGGGTCTACAAGGCCAACAGTACCTTGGTCTGGGTCTATAAGGCCAACAGTACCTTGGTCTGGGTCTACAAGGCCAACAGTACCTTAGTCTGGGCAGCGTTGAGGTCCTGTGCTGGTGCTGCTCTCAGGCAGGAGGCCAGCTGTTCTGGGTCAGAGGGGGGACAGCCCAGCTCCCGGGCCAGAGCCTCAGCCTGCCTCTGGGCCTTGGATACACTCAGCACTGAGGCAGGGGAGAACACAGAGCCACCCTGGGGAGAGAGAGAGAGAGAGAGAGGAGGGACAGAGTCAGAGAACCACTCAGCACTGAGGCAGGGGAGAACACAGAGCCACCCTGGGGAGAGAAAAGAGGGACAGAGTCAGAGAACCACTCAATGTCATGGTTTAATCTCACCCGAGTGAAAGAAGAGAGAAAGAGAACCACTCAGAACTTCAAAGGCATTTGCAATTAATACTGTCTCTCTACTAGTCAACACAAATAAGCATAGACTGAAAATGATTATTATTGATAGCTATGCATTTTTAGTTCCAAAATGGAATGACGTCTAATGTTAGAAATAATAGATAAAGTGTTTATTTGCATGCTGTCTATAATCTATTAGCTACTGTCCTGTGGTGATTAGTCTCATCTATTAGCTACTGTCCTGTGGTGATTAGTCTATAATCTATTAGCTACTGTCCTGTGGTGATTAGTCTATCATCTATTAGCTACTGTCCTGTGGTGATTAGTCTATAATCTATTAGCTACTGTCCTGTGGTGATTAGTCTATAATCTATTAGCTACTGTCCTGTGGTGATTAGTCTATAATCTATTAGCTACTGTCCTGTGGTGATTAGTCTATAATCTATTAGCTACTGTCCTGTGGTGATTAGTCTATAATCTATTAGCTACTGTCCTGTGGTGATTAGTCTATAATCTATTAGCTACTGTCCTGTGGTGATTAGTCTATAATCTATTAGCTATTGTCCTGTGGTGATTAGTCTATAATCTATTAGCTAAAGTCCTGTGGTGATTAGTCTATCATCTATTAGCTACTGTCCTGTGGTGATTAGTCTATAATCTATTAGCTACTGTCCTGTGGTGATTAGTCTATAATCTATTAGCTACTGTCCTGTGGTGATTAGTCTATTTCAGGAGTGGAAAAATGTGGTGAAAAACAAGCTACACTCAACTTCCCCATTAGGGAGGAAGTGACAAGATAAGCTAAACAAAAACAGATTGGCAGGATGCATAGAATAGACAGATAAGCTGCTGCTTATCACCGTTATACAGTACTGTAGCATCATGCTAAGCTAATTCAGGTTATATTGTACCAAATATGGGGTTGTATTAGGTACAACGGCTGAGGCTGCTACAGGCTGGTGTTGTTAGGCTCTCTGAAGAAAGGAGGATGATATCGATATCCTCAATTTGAGAATACCAGTGCTGGGCTAAATAGTGAGATAAAGGAATGAGAGGCACGCATGCATAGCACTGCTGCTTCCCAGCACTTTATTCCTGCATCCAAATGAACAACAAGGCTCTCTGACCAGACATGGGGAACGTCAGGACCAGCCCAGTCTCTATGCCAGCGAATGGGGATGACACCAACACCAGCTCTGACCCCTCTCTGAGAAGTAAGTCTCTCTGGTTAAGGAAGCCTGTATTTAGGTAATTATTGTTTTGTTAATGAAAGGATCCTGTTAAAGGGGCAAAATAAATAAAAATTATTCAAGAATGGCTATATATTAATTCATTTAAAAGTTCAGAATCGCAGATTGCCTCTTTAATGGGCAATAGTTAATTTAATGTACTTGTTAAGTAAGGGTGGACTGACTTGGTAGACTGACACTGTTTTCATAAGCTGTACTGGCCCTGTCATGCTCTGTGCATGTGTAAACATTTGCATAATGTCACCCAAAATAAATAAGGCTCCTCTCATGCAAACTGTAGCCAAACTACCGCAAGCTTATAAATGAAGAAAATAATTTAGAATTAGGTCAAATGATCACCACGCAATATTTGCTATATTTAGTTTACCAATTAAATTGTTGGGAGTATATTGTTGGGAGTATATATACAGTGTAGAACTTTCTGTTGTAGACAGTTTACTATTCAGTCCGTCAGCACCTCTACCAACATGCTTTTTAATGGACCATGATGTAATATAAAACATATTTCTTCATTAAATTAAATTCTGAACAGTATCCTACTTCCCTACTCCCTGACTTGTAACAACATGTACTCCTATGTAAAAACAAACATACAAAAACATTTTTTTTTTTTATGTTTTTGTAACAGCATCAGTGTGTGAGCGTTTAGCGTCTTGAAATGACCGCGCAAGAGCTGCTGACTGAATGGAAAAATAATATAATCTTCATGTGATATGGACGACCTGATAACACGTCTGCTTTCGCTAGTGATTGGGAGATACTGTACAGATGTACTCTCTTAATTTGATCACTCTGTTGTCGCAGAGAATTTTCCTTTGCAGAAGGAAATACTAATTGTTGTGTATTCTAAGTTTTAAAAATGCTTCTTCGTTTGTAATTTCCATTTTAAAATGTCAGACTTGATTTTTCCTAACTAAAAATGTATCAACCCCTACAAAAATGTCCATTAATTATAATCCACACAATAATTTACATTTCCTGTTGCTGAAGGATTCTTTTCCTGCTGTGAGAAACCGGTCAAATTAAGATAGTACACCAGTACATGGCGTTTTCCCATTGGTTACATCAGCTATGACGATGAACTACAGTCACCTCGTACATTATGCACTCCACAGTAGATAACCATTAGAGGTTCTCACCCCCTTACATAGATTTACACAGTAATTATGACAACTTCCGGAGGACGTCCTCCAACCTATCAGAGCTCTTGCAGCATGAACTGACATGTTGTCCACCCAATCAAAGGATCAGAGAATGAATCTAGTACTGAAAGCATAAGCTACCGCTAGCTAGTACTGCAGTGCATAACATGTGGTGAGTAGCTGACTCAAAGAGAGAGAAAGACAATAGTTGAACAGTGTTGAACAAATTAATTTATTCAAAAATGTGTAGTATGTTTTTCACTTTCACTTCCTTAGCTAGCGAATGCAGCTAGCTAGTTTATCCTACTCAAACACCCGGCTCAAACAGAGATTATGCTATGTTAGCTAGCTGGCAGTGGCTATCCAACACTGGAACTCTTCCAAGTCAAGGTAAGCTTTTGGTTTTATTAATTTATTGCCAAATAAGGCCATGCTCATTAAATAAAAACGTTGTCCTCCCTCTGCTTAAATAACCACCACTAGTTCCCGCTGGGCCAGACTGGCACAGGAGGGGACTGTTTTTCACACTGAGCCACTATAAAGAGAAGACTTTAACCAGAAATATAGAATTAAAACATTCTGTACGTACTGTATATCTGTATGACTTTACCATTACAAATGACTGTGTATATTATTAATCATTATGGTTTCCCTTCTTGCCAGACAACGATACCCTGGGAGTCCTGTCTGACTACCCCTCAGCAGACGTCAGTGATACCCTGGGAGTCCTGTCGGACTACCCCTCAGCAGACGTCAGTGATACCCTGGGAGTCCTGTCGGACTACCCCTCAGCAGACATCAGTGATACCCTGGTAGTCCTGTCGGACTACCCCTCAGCAGACGTCAGTGTGCCTCTCTTCAGGATAGGAGAGAGACTGAGACTCCTGGCAGAGTGAGTGACTGAACCCAACTGAATCTAAGGACTGTGTCCCAAATGGCACCCTATTCCCTATATAGTGCACTACTTTTGACCAGAGCCCTTTTGGGAATAGAGTGCAATGGGCCCTGGTCAAAAGTAGTGCACTATACAGGGACTAGGGGGCAATTTGGGACGCAGGCCTAGTCCTCCACATTCAGTACCTCAACACAACACTACCTCTTCTTAGAGCTGATCTGTTTGACTAGACTGACAGAGAAAGGGATCAAATCTGGCCAATTCTTTTGACCAGAGCCCTATTGGCCTATAGTGAACTAAATGCTATTTGGGACTCACTCTCCTTCCTTCTTGTCTTCTGTCAGGGAGGGTTACTGGTGGAGGGTTTGTTCTGTCCAAACAGGATATGAGAACTACATCCCCAACAACCATGTGGCCAAGGTCTATCACGGGTGGGTGAACTCACTGCAACACTAACCTACCTGACACTTTCCTGGTCCAGTGCCATGTCATCTGCCTGCTACATATACTAACCTGACACTTTCCTGGTCCAGTGCCATGTCATCTGCCTGCTACATATACTAACCTGACACTTTCCTGGTCCAGTGCCATGTCATCTGCCTGCTACATATACTAACCTGACACTTTCCTGGTCCAGTGCCATGTCATCCGCCTGCTACATATACTAACCTGACACTTTCCTGGTCCAGTGCCATGTCATCTGCCTGCTACATATACTAACCTGACACTTTCCTGGTCCAGTGCCATGTAATCTGCCTGCTACATATACTAACCTGACACTTTCCTGGTCCAGTGCCATGTCATCCGCCTGCTACATATACTAACCTGACACTTTCCTGGTCCAGTGCCATGTCATCTGCCTGCTACATATACTAACCTGACACTTTCCTGGTCCAGTGCCATGTCATCTGCCTGCTACATATACTAACCTGACACTTTCCTGGTCCAGTGCCATGTCATCCGCCTGCTACATACACTAACCTGACACTTTCCTGGTCCAGTGCCATGTCATCTGCCTGCTACATATACTAACCTGACACTTTCCTGGTCCAGTGCCATGTCATCTGCCTGCTACATATACTAACCTGACACTTTCCTGGTCCAGTGCCATGTCATCCGCCTGCTACATATACTAACCTGACACTTTCCTGGTCCAGTGCCATGTCATCTGCCTGCTACATATACTAACCTGACACTTTCCTGGTCCAGTGCCATGTCATCCGCCTCCTACATATACTAACCTGACACTTTCCTGGTCCAGTGCCATGTAATCTGCCTGCTACATATACTAACCTGACACTTTCCTAGTCCAGTGCCATGTCATCTGCCTTTAAGGCATAAAAGTGCATAACTGACGATAATGCTTTAATGCTTGGTATTCTGAAAAGGTAAAGGCTATCACAAGGTGATTCAAATGGCTAGTGATAATGTTTTAATCTTTATTCACAGCTGGTTGTTTTAGGGGAGGTTCTAAGGCATTAAAGTGCATGCTTGATGATAATGGTTGAACTTTAATCTGTATTCATTTAGCTGGTTGTTTGAAGGGGTGGCCCGACCCAAAGCAGAGGAACTGCTTCGTCTGCCCGGAAACAGAGCTGGCTCCTTCATGATAAGAGAAAGTCAAAAAGGTGAGTGGCCTAGAGATGTCTGCACAGTAACTTAAATGGATCTTAGGTGGTCCTGTGGTGGTCCTGCGTGGCTCCGTTTGTAGGGCATTGTACTTGCAACGCGAGGTTTGTGGGTATGCAAGCACTACTGTAAGTCACTTTGGATAAAGGTGACCGCTAAATGGCGTAAATAAATGGTATATATATAAAAGTTGGTGTTATAAAGCCTTTTGTCTAAACTAGACTACAGGGCTGCCAATACATTTTCTCACGTCAACTACTAAAATGATCAACCAAAATCAACCCACTTTATACGGATTCAATAATGTATTGTTTTTCTTTGACTGGGTGGTGTTGTAGGTGTGTATACCCTGTCTGTACGTCACAGGGCTATGGTACACTATCGCATCATCCGCCTTCCCAACAACTGGTACTACATCTCACCTGGTCTGACCTTCCAGTGTCTGGAGGACCTTGTCAACCACTACTCTGGTAAATAACAATCCATGGGGACATAATCGTGGATATTTAGTCCAAATCTATTCATCGGTGTCCTTGAAAAACCTTGTTTCTCACTTTTTTGTAGATTAAAAAAAAATACATAAATTGAAAGTAGTCATCCCCCTCCATGATCTGTGAAAGGTTCATGATTATAGTAGTCATCCCCCTCCATGATCTGTGAAAGGTTCATGATTAAAGTAGTCATCCCCCTCCATGATCTGTGAAAGGTTCATGATTATAGTAGTCATCCCCCTCCATGATCTGTGAAAGGTTCATGATTAAAGCAGTCATCCCCCTCCATGATCTGTGAAAGGTTCATGATTAAAGGCAATATGTCTGGCAATAGTCATATCTGAAAATACATTTCTTTTTTTCCCCTTTTCTTTTTAAAAAATAGGTTTTTCCAGGACGCTAACATATCTGATGAATATTACATTCTGACATTAAAGCCATACACATGTAGACTCTATGGAAACTATTTATAGGAAAGATAAGCTGACAAGTACAGCATTATTATAAGGGCTGGAACCATTCATTATTTTAGAACTCATGACACCACTGGTATGGTAGTTATTACTTTCTAACGTGGAATTATTGACTCTTTCAAGCCACACCAACTCCAATGCACTGTAATGCTATGCTATATTCAGTAACTAAGTGGAGTCATAAGAGCTGTCGACTGTAGTGGAAGTACATTTGTGAAGTAGGCTATTTTGTGGATGTGGAAGACATTCAATTCTAGTGCTCTCCTTGTGCCATTAATGTGTCCTTGTACATTTACATTTTAGTCACTGTTTATGGTAGCTAACTGGTTATAACCACAGGATAGCTGTGTATGGTTTCTGGTAAAGAAAGTGGCCCCTCCTCTTTGACAGATTGTGCAGATGGCCTGTGCTGTCTCCTCACCACCCCCTGTCAGGCTGTAACCAATGGCAACCTCAACCTGGCCTCCCAGGCGCCCCATGTGGTGATGCACAACAATTTTGACTGGAAAGATGTCAACAGGTACCTCTTCCTCTAACGTTTACCTCTCTTTCCCTCTCTCTGCATCTTCATCCCTCTCACCTTCATCCCTCTCTCCAACCTTCATCCCTCTCTCTAACCTTCATCTCTCTCTCTCCAACCTTCATCTCTCTCTCTCCAACCTTCATCTCTCTCTCTCCAACTTTCATCCCACTTTCTCCACTTTCATCCCTCTCTCTCCAACCTTCATCCCTCTCCAACCTTCATCCCTCTCCAACCTTCATCCCTCTCCAAACTTCATCCCTCTCCAACCTTCATCCCTCTCTCTCCAACTTTCATCCCTCTTTCTCCACTTTCATCCCTCTCTCTTCAACCTTCATCCCTCTCCAACCTTCATCCCTCTCCAACCTTCATCCCTCTCCAACCTTCATCCCTCTCCAACCTTCATCCCTCTCCAACCTTCATCCCTCTCTCACACTTTCATCCCTCGCTCGCCAACCTTTATCCCTCTCTCTTCAATCTTCAGCTCTCTCTCCAACTTTCAGCTCTCTCTCTCCACCTTCATCTCTCTCTCTCCACCTTCATCTCTCTCTCTCCACCTTCATCCCTCTCTCTCCACTTTCATCCCTCTCTCTCTACCTTCATCCCTCTCTCTCCACCTTCATCCCTCTCTCTCTACCTTCATCCCTCTCTCCAATCTTTATCCCTCTCTCTCCACCTTCATCTCTCTTCTCACCTTCATCCCTCTCTCTCTACCTTCATCCCTCTCTCCAACCTTCATCCCTCTCTCCCTCCAACCTTAATTTCTCTGTCTCCAAACTTCATCCCTCTCTCTCCAACCTTGTTTCTCTCCATCCAATGGTTAACACCTTCATCCCTCTCTCTCCAACCTTCATCTCTCTGTCTCCAAATTTCATCCCTCTCTCTCCAACCTTGTTTCTCTCCATCCATCTGTATCTGTCACCACCCCTCTCTGGGAGTTTCATGGATTCTGACAATTACATATGGTTTGAGCTTAGTTTGGAGTTTAGCTTTCAATGTACTTTATCAGGGATAGATAACAGGCTAACTCCATATACTAACGCTGCATCACATCTATTCTAACCCCAGCTCGGAGCTGACAGACCAGCCTCATCGTTACCCTGGCAACAGAGACTCTATGCTCAGCTTTGGCTTGCGGAACACAGTCTCCTCCTACATGTCTCTGGGGGACATGAGGAAGGAGAGGAAGATGAGCAGCTGGAGGAGGAGGAAGACGAGGAACACTGTGTGTGTGCCTCCCGGTCACGGACTCAGCACTACAGCACTGGAAGAGGAGGGGGAGTACGCACAAGCCATCCATCTGAACTCTTAAGACTGGATATGGGCTTAATGTATGGACACAAATCCTGCTGCATAGAGGGGACATATCCAGCTGCATAGAGAGGACATATCCTGCTGTATAGAGAGGACATATCCTGCTGTATAGAGAGGACATATCCTGCTGTATAGAGAGGACATATCCTGCTGTATAGAGAGGACATATCCTGCTGTATAGAGAGGACATATCCTGCTGTATAGAGAGGACATATCCTGCTGTATAGAGAGGACATATCCTGCTGTATAGAGAGGACATATCCAGCTGTATAGAGAGGACATATCCAGCTGTATAGAGAGGACATATCCTGCTGTATAGAGAGGACATATCCAGCTGCATAGAGAGGACATATCCTGCTGTATAGAGAGGACATATCCTGCTGTATAGAGAGGACATATCCAGCTGCATAGAGAGGACATATCCAGCTGTATAGAGAGGACATATCCTGCTGTATAGAGAGGACATATCCAGCTGCATAGAGAGGACATATCCAGCTGTATAGAGAGGACATATCCAGCTGTATAGAGAGGACATATCCAGCTGTATAGAGAGGACATATCCTGCTGTATAGAGAGGACATATCCTGCTGTATAGAGAGGACATATCCTGCTGTATAGAGAGGACATATCCTGCTGTATAGAGAGGACATATCCAGCTGTATAGAGAGGACATATCCAGCTGTATAGAGAGGACATATCCAGCTGTATAGAGAGGACATATCCTGCTGTATAGAGAGGACATATCCTGCTGTATAGAGAGGACATATCCAGCTGTATAGAGAGGACATATCCTGCTGTATAGAGAGGACATATCCTGCTGTATAGAGAGGACATATCCAGCTGTATAGAGAGGACATATCCAGCTGCATAGAGAGGACATATCCAGCTGTATAGAGAGGACATATCCAGCTGTATAGAGAGGACATATCCTGCTGTATAGAGAGGACATATCCTGCTGTATAGAGAGGACATATCCAGCTGTATAGAGAGGACATATCCTGCTGTATAGAGAGGACATATCCTGCTGTATAGAGAGGACATATCCTGCTGTATAGAGAGGACATATCCTGCTGTATAGAGAGGACATATCCTGCTGTATAGAGAGGACATATCCTGCTGTATAGAGAGGACATATCCTGCTGTATAGAGAGGACATATCCAGCTGTATAGAGAGGACATATCCTGCTGTATAGAGAGGACATATCCTGCTGTATAGAGAGGACATATCCAGCTGCATAGAGAGGACATATCCAGCTGTATAGAGAGGACATATCCTGCTGTATAGAGAGGACATATCCTGCTGTATAGAGAGGACATATCCTGCTGTATAGAGAGGACATACCCTACTGGACTATACCGTGAACGTAGAAGAAAACTGTGATGGCTGTCACACTGCATGATCAGTGACATTCGTACCATTAACACAAGGGTGTTACTGTTTGACACCCTAAACTAGTTATAAACAGATGGAATGGTTAAGACCGTTACTGTAATAACATTACTTACACATAACGGCTTAGTAACACATCCAAAATAGCCCTATTTCCCATAGAGTGCACTACTTTTGATAGGGCTCTGGTCAAAAGCAGTACACTATATAGGGAATAGGGTGCCATTTGGGACTCTTAGTAAAGGTCAGTGAGGATCAGGGTCACAGGTCAGCTTACCATGAGCAGCATCCTGTTGAAGAGACCACGTGAGGAGGGAGAGGTCAGATGTAGGCTGGCCACATCGGCTCCGCTCCGCTCTGCCCCCACCGTCACCAGCCTGGGGTCACCTCCGAACGCCTCAATGTTCTCCTGGACCCACTTCAGAGCTGCTACCTGGTCCTGGAGACCAGCGTTGCCTGGCAGGGCTGTGGAGCCTAGAGGCATTCAGAGTTCACATTGCTGTTATTTCATCTACAGTTTCAGGAGTAAAGTCCATTCAAGAGATAAACGTATATAACGTAATATGGTCTTTGGTTATGACTTGTGTTATTGTCTACATCATTTCCAAAATATACAAACAACATCTTTTTATTCCAATTGGGGTCCAAAAGCCACTAATTACCCACTCAAAATGGACCAAGAAACGAATGGATTTCAAATATCATTTTACAAGAGCCTGGTACAAACGTGAATACATTCAGCAACAGCAAACACAAAGCTTACAACATTCCAAAGTCTTTCTTTTTTTTTTTTGTATTCTTTCTTAAAACTGCATTGTTGGTTAAGGGCTTGTAAGTAAGCATTTCACTGTAAGGTCTACACCTGTTGTATTCGGCGCATGTGACAAATACAATTTGATTAGATTTGATTGGATTTTGGAGAGATATCTGGGACCAGTGCTTTAGTAAGTAGGTGTTGCTGTGTTGCAGGGCTTTATAGAAGAACTGTCTGGGAGGGACCAGTGCTTTAGTAGGTGTTGCTGTGTTTTCTAGAGTTGCTAACTGAGGGGGACCAGTGCTTTAGTAGGTGTTGCTGTGTTTTCTAGAGTTGCTAGCTGAGGGAGACCAGTAGTTTAGTAGGTGTTGCTGTGTTGCAGGGTCTTATAGAATTGCTAGCTGAGGGCTCCTATCACCAAGACTATACATCATACACTAAAACAGAAAGTGCCGTCTAGGATAATAAAGTTGAAATTTGAACACACACACACAGTCCTTCCACATGTCTCTGAGTGTGCCAGCTGCGTGCTGCGGCTGGCTGACTTTGGCGAGAGAGAGAGTGTCACTCCTCCCTCTCAGTGCCACATCAGCACAGAACACACCATCAGCAGAGATTTTTTTCTCTCTCCCTCCCTCCCTCCCTCCCTCCCTCCCTCCCTCCCTCGCCTCGCTCTCTCTCCCCCTCTCTCTCTCCCCCTCCGGCCCCTCTAAGCCCACCACAGCAGCAGAATACCAACAGTAAACATGATGTCATCCTCTCCCCTTAACATTCATCATGACCTGATTCTAACTTCATTTCCACTATCTTCCTACTACTTTAACATTAACTTATTTCAACAGTGCAATGCCATTTCAGCAGCACTCTCAGATCGAATTGTGGGTTCAGCTTTAGAAGGCAGCACTCGTGACTTTTGAAAGCATATAACCTATAAGCTCATTAAATGCTGCTACTGACGTGTGTTAAGGGGAGCACCTGTGCTGAGGAATCCGAATGCTGAAACCCTGGTGTTGACGGTAACCACGACGATGTTGCCGACGGCAGCCAGGTAGGAGCCGTCCAGTAGAGATGGTGTGTCATGGCTGGCTGCTCCAGACGGGTTATGGAAGAACACCAGGACCGCTGCACTCCCTCTCTGTCAGAGGGAAATACAAGAACAGGAATGACATGGCAGACCAATGGTCAATCTGAGGGACCAGCAGTGTAGTGGTGTTTGAGGTGTCTAAGGTTTAGTAAAGGAGAGGTCAACAGGGCTTCTAGTGCAACAAAGTTCTCAATAGGTACAATGTGACTTACGATGCCACTGGGGACGAAGATGTTGAGGTACAGACAGTCCTCACTGGTGGCTGATGACGCTACAGCTCCAGGCTGCAGACAACTGGGTCTGCCATGGGAAACATCCACAACAACAAGATTATAGGAGACATTAACACACTGCATGTGGTGCAAAAATGTAACTAACAGACAAACACTCACAGGCAGACAGACATACAAATATTATAAGACACACACACACACATATGGAAAAAACATCTAAAATAAAACTTGATATGGGTCATGAGGCTTATATAGAATACAAAGCACACTGCAAATATGTATTTTTATCTTGTTGCAGGATGTAACATATCATAGAATTTTCGGGGACCCGTTTTGGCTCGTGAACGCTACTTTCAAAACTATTGGAGGAAATTATAGAAAACCTTTATAACGCATCTTTAAAACATTTCTACCTCCACAGTCATTGTTTACCTGGTAATCGTGGCGTTCCATGTGCCACTCCATTCAGCAGGCTGTGGGGGGGCGAAACGGAGCGCTCTCATAGGTGGACGAGCGTACGGAACTCCCAAGAACTGTCTGACTGTCTTCCTGTCTGACCCGAGCAGCGTTGTCCCGGCCTCTCCCTGGAGTGTTCCGTGAGCCGGGATAAACACTGACGTCAACTCTGCCTTCAGTTCTGGATCCCACAGAATAAATAACCATCAGTCAGAGGGAAGCCTGGACTGACACTGACAACTATGGGCCCTGGTCAAACGTAGTGCACTATAAAGGGAACAGGGTGACATTTGGGATGGAGACACTGTCTGCACTGGAATCACCCAGCTGTAAAACTCCTTCAGCACCTCTTGGAAGATAAATAATGCTTTATAATAATAATGATCATTACAATAACTAGGCTGCAGTGATTGCCTAATCCACCAATAAATATCTCTATTTCTTCAAACACTAGACACATTAGCAGCAGTCATCAGAACTCTCTGTGTCTAGAGCAGGTAAAGACATGTCTTTCAGAACTCTCTGTGTCTAGAGCAGGTAAAGACATGTCTTTCAGAACTCTCTGTGTCTAGAGCAGGTAAAGACATGTCTTTCAGAACTCTCTGTGTCTAGAACAGCTAAAGACATGTCTTTCAGAACTCTATGTGTCTAGAGCAGGTAAAGACATGTCTTTCAGAACTCTCTGTGTCTAGAACAGCTAAAGACATGTCTTTCAGAACTCTCTGTGTCTAGAGCAGGTAAAGACATGTCTTTCAGAACTCTCTGTGTCTAGAGCAGGTAAAGACATGTCTTTCAGAACTCTCTGTGTCTAGAGCAGGTAAAGACATGTCTTTCAGAACTCTCTGTGTCTAGAGCAGGTAAAGACATGTCTTTCAGAACTCTCTGTGTCTAGAGCAGGTAAAGACATGTCTTTCAGAACTCTCTGTGTCTAGAGCAGGTAAAGACATGTCTTTCAGAACTCTCTGTGTCTAGAGCAGGTAAAGACATGTCTTTCAGAACTCTCTGTGTCTAGAGCAGGTAAAGACATGTCTTTCAGAACTCTCTGTGTCTAGAGCAGGTAAAGACATGTCTTTCAGAACTCTCTGTGTCTAGAGCAGGTAAAGACATGTCTTTCAGAACTCTCTGTGTCTAGAGCAGGTAAAGACATGTCTTTCAGAACTCTCTGTGTCTAGAGCAGGTAAATACATGTCTTTCAGAACTCTCTGTGTCTAGAGCAGGTAAAGACATGTCTTTCAGAACTCTCTGTGTCTAGAGCAGGTAAAGACATGTCTTTCAGAACTCTCTGTGTCTAGAGCAGGTAAAGACATGTCTTTCAGAACTCTCTGTGTCTAGAGCAGGTAAAGACATGTCTTTCAGAACTCTCTGTGTCTAGAGCAGGTAAAGACATGTCTTTCAGAACTCCCTGTGTCTAGAGCAGGTAAAGACATGTCTTTCAGAACTCTCTGTGTCTAGAGCAGGTAAAGACATGTCTTTCAGAACTCTCTGTGTCTAGAGCAGGTAAAGACATGTCTTTCAGAACTCTCTGTGTCTAGAGCAGGTAAAGACATGTCTTTCAGAACTCTCTGTGTCTAGAGCAGGTAAAGACATGTCTTTCTATTTAGCCATTAGTCCTTTACCAGCTAAATTGACTGAGAATATATTCTATGAGAGAGGGCATACAGAAAGTGACCCAGGGTCAGGGGTCAGGGATGTATAGTGAGCCAGGGTCAGGGGTCAGGGATGTATAGTGAGCCAGGGTCAGGGGTCAGGGATGTATAGTGATCAGGGTCAGGGGTCAGGGATGTATAGTGAGCCAGGGTCAGGGGTCAGGGATGTATAGTGAGCCAGGGTCAGGGGTCTGGGATGTATAGTGAGACATGGGTTCAGGGGTCAGGGATGTATAGTGAGCCAGGGTCAGGGGTCAAGGATGTATAATGAGCCAGGGTCAGGGGTCAGGGATGTATAGTGAGCCAGGGTCAAGGGTCAGGGATGTATAGTGAGCCGGGGTCAGGGATGTATAGTGAGCCAGGGTCAGGGGTCAGGGATGTATAGTGAGCCAGGGTCAGGGGTCAGGGATGTATAGTGAGCCAGGGTCAGGGGTCTGGGATGTATAGTGAGCCAGGGTCAGGGGTCAGGGATGTATAGTGAGACATGGGTTCAGGGATGTATAGTGAGCCAGGGTCAGGGGTCAGGGATGTATAATGAGCCAGGGTCAGGGGTCAGGGATGTTGCCCACCTTTGTGGAGATAGACCTGGAGAGCTGACTCTCTGATGACCAGCCGACAGTCCTGACCTCCAGTGGTGGTGGTAGTGGAGGGGGCACAGGCCAGGGTGTCTGGGTAGAGGACACAGCGGACAGCCGATTCGGTCCGCTCCACTGACACCACAGCACAGGACTCAGCCTCCTCACACGCTGAGGGGAGACACACAGACAGAGTTTAACTGACAGGATAGGAGGAGAGTAGAGAGAGGTAGATACAATGATTGGGGCACAGATGAGGGGCACAGACAGGAGAGATCGAGGAGGAGCTTAAACCCCTCTTGCCGGGGGGGGGCATGTGTGGTCCTGATTTGGGGGCTTTGACCGTTAGACCAGACTCTGGCACATGATGAAGATGTTTCTCACCAGACAGACACCAGTCTCTGGTCCTGTCCAGGTCCTCAGCGATGTCTTTACTGATGTGAATAATGTCAAACGTGGAGACCGATGGATCCACCAGAGTAGAGGACGCATCAAGGAGTCTCCACTCACTCAAACTCACTGGCAGAGACACACACATCTTCATCAGCAGGGGATGCATTTAACACACTGCCTGCGTCTCAAACAGCACCCTATTCCCTATTTAGTGCACTACTTTTGACCAGGGCCCATAGTGCTCTGTTCAGAAGTAGTGTCCCACATAAGGAAAAGGGTGCCATATTAGCGATGCAGCCATTGAAATGTATTTTTAATGCCAAAATGACAGAGCTCTCTAAACATTCAATTACAACACTATCTTGTGTACTAGATACTAATGAGAGCAGTTGAAAGCCTGTACTGGAGCAGTTTGGAGACAGCCTCTCCTCTGTCTAATGGCCAGGTTTATAGCTACTGGGAGCTATGGAGGAAGTGTGTCTAACTAAAGGCTAAGTGGAAAAACACTGTGGCTTGTAAACATTTAAGCACGTCAGCACAATGAAAGCTCACAAAATAACCATGTTAGTTTGTCTCATTGATGGGAGGGGGGGGGGGGGGGGGGGGTTCCCTTTGAACACACACAAATGTGAAATGGGTTGTCGCCCAAATAGCACCCCATTCCCCATAATGCACTATTTCTTTTAAAAGAGACACATGGGCCCTGGTCAAAAGTAGCGCACTATATAGGGAATAGGGTGCCATTTGGGACACATCCAAAGACAGAAAGGCTGACGTGTTCTATTCAGACAGTTACAGAAGGACTCCAGCAGGAATAAACACACTTGTCTGTTCAATTGTAGCTGACGTATCAAACTAACAGTGTGATGTATTAGTACATTTGATCTAAATTCCTGAGGTGAAATATTCTTCAGGTTAGTAGCTGCTCTTCAGTTTAGTAACTGCACTCTTACCATTCTTTGAAGGAACACGTAGTTCGAAACGGGGGCACAATCGTGGAGATTTAGTCCACTGATTCACTGAGGGGAAGGGGGAACAACGGAAACATTTGACTCATTACGTAATCAATTCCTTAAATGATAAGAAAACAACTTGGCCAGTAAATGTGTCTGCTAGATCATGTGGCTCTGCAACACCAACTGCAGTAAATATTTATCACGGTCCTGCCTCAAATGGCACCCTAGTGGACGAAATAGAGACAGGGTGCCATTTAAAACAGAAACAAATGTGTTGGCTATAAACAGACTCTTAAGAACACAAATAATTACCACAGAGTCTAAGAATTTCTCAAAAAAGGTAAGGACAATTTCTAGTCTCTGCAATCCTTACCAGGTGACAAAATAGAAACCACAAAATGAGATCAACAGCTGAAGCATTATAACACATTTATCTGCTTAAATCAGCGAGCAGTGTCTCAAAGGGCACACTACTCCCCCAACGGGCTCTGGTCAAAAGTAGTGCACTATACAGAGAAGGTGCCATTCGGGACACACAGATTGTAACCAGGACAAAGGTGCAGTCACTATTTCCAGAAGTAAAAGTAACATTAAGACATCAAACATTAAAGGTAAGAGACAACTGAAGATGTTGGCCAGATGTTCTTCAAGATGTGTTTCATGCCTACTCACTGAGTAAGCTACCCTAAATGTGGTTGAGTTCCAAACTATTCCCCCTGTAGTGCACTACTTTTGAACAGGGCCCATAGGGAATAGGGTGCCATTTGAGAGCCACCCTGTACCTACTTATCCTCAGATATATACACACCTGGTTTCTCGTACCAGCCGAGCGGATACACCCCGGTTTCCACTTTGGAGGGGGTGCAGTCCTGAACTCTCCAGGTTGTCCTCTCACCTTCACCACACGTCTGGATGCCAAAGCTGTTCAGAGTCAGGCAGAGAATGTCTGATCCTGGATGGAGAGAGCACACACACACACACACACACACACACACACACACACACACACACACACACTTCAGAGTAAATATTTGTGTCTCCTTTGATTGTTTCCCTCTTCTCTCTTGCCCCTTGAACTTCGAATTTCTGAGCATTTGTCAGCAATGTAAAAACATCTCAGTGAATATCTTGACTGAAATAAAAACTGACCAGGTGACTGGGTGTCCCTGACGTATCCGATTCCACGGCAACACGGGTCTTCGTCACATCTCCGCTCACATTCACGGAACCTGTTACAAACACAAAGCAAACACACTGTTTTTTTTTTGGGGGGGGGAGGGAATCAAAACAGGAATTGATAAAGACATTAATGTCATTATCCTACTACTCATGCAGTAAAAAAATAAATTCCTGAAGAAGATTTCTGTGAAATATATTTTATTGGGGGTGGTGGTGGTACTGAGAGCAGAACCAGTGGGACCCAGGTAACACTGACCTATGGCTTGTTACCCCCAGAACCAGTGGGACCCAGGTAACACTGACCTATGGCTTGTTACCCCCAGAACCAATGGGACCCAGGTAACACTGACCTATGGCTTGTTACCCCCAGAACCAGTGGGACCCAGGTAACACTGCCCTAAGTCTTCTTACCCCCAGAACCAATGGGACCCAGGTAACACTGCCCTAAGGCCTCTTACCCCCAGAACCAGTGGGACCCAGGTAACACTGCCCTAAGGCTTCTTACCCGCAGAACCAATGGGACCCAGGTAACACTGCCCTAAGGCCTCTTACCCCCAGAACCAGTGGGACCCAGGTAACACTGCCCTAAGGCTTCTTACCCGCAGAACCAGTGGGACCCAGGTAACACTGCCCTAAGGCCTCTTACCCCTCAGTGATAGGCTTGGCACTCAGGTTGACACGGCTACGGACGGAATAAGACACCATCTTCTTAAAGGGAACACGGCTGTAGAAACTCTCCACACTTCCAGTCAGTTCAACTGTTAAAACACATCAGACAGACAGAACACCACAAATAAGCTGCTGAAATAATAGAACATGTCATTTATCTGGAGAGAACATGTGTGTGCTTGCTTCAGCTGTTTTAATGGAGATAAGTTGAACTAGTTTTAGAGGCTAATGTATTATAAAATGGTAGTGGGATAAGTTTAACAACCACTTCAGCACCACACTATGACATACAGACCAAGCACCTACCAGTGATCTCATCCCGCAACATGGCACCTTCCACCAACAGAAAGAACAACATCGTACCCTTTGCCTGACTGAGATCAATGTTTACCTTACCAGTATGATTCATTATGACTGGGCTACAGAACAGTACGCTGGCCAGGGTTACTGGGTCTGAGTGAATCTGGCTGTGACCTTGTAGTACAGGACGTACCAGAGAGAGCCCTGTTCCTGTCTGAACACTTCAGATGTCAACAGCCCAGAACCCTTTAATGAGAGGAAATTAGGGTTTAATGACACTTACACGTATGAGCAAATCGAGGAGAGACGTAGCTAGCTGTCTGCTTGGAAGATAATTTTATAGAGAGGGAAGCACAGTTTTGGACAATATGTTTCTGACTCATTACCATAAGGCCGAGCATTTTGGTCCGATGGGCATTTTCTATACGTACAACATGTCAGACAACAGGTCGCTGTTAAACGGGATGAGTTGGGGGCACTTGTGCTAATATTATGTGATCTTGACTTGATAAACTCCTGATCTTGACTTGACTTGATGACTCCTGAGTGGCGCAGTGGTCTAAGGCACTGCATCGCAGTGCTAACTGTGCCACTAGAGATCCTGGTTCGAATCCAGGCTCTGTCGCAGCCGGCCGCGACCGGGAGACTCATGGGCGGCGCACAAGTCGTCCAGGGTAGGGGAGGGAATGGCCGGCAGGGATGTAGCTCAGTTGATAGAGCATGGCGTTTGCAACGCCAGGGTTGTGGGTTCGATTCCCACGGGGGGCCAGTATAAAAAAAATATATGTATTCACTAACTGTAAGTCGCTCTGGATAAGAGCGTCTGCTAAATGACGTAAATGTAATAAAGTCTTCACTGACATGGCTAAGAGACTACATGTGACAGGTAGCAAATCATTTCCCTCAAACGGCAGGTAGCTTAGTGGTTAAGAGCGTTGTGCCAGTAACCGAAAGGTCGCTGGTTCTAATCCCCGAGACTAGGTGAAAAATCTGTTTGCTCCTGTAAGTCGCTCTGGATAAGAGCGTCTGCTAAATGACTAAAATGTAAACCAAATTTTCTTTCATTTTCCATCTGGTCTGCACCTATAAATGACTCCAGTACACCGGCGGCAGACTCACCTCAGAGTGAGAGAGAAGTGAGAGTATTATTATATCATTATGCATTATCCCCACCTCTCCTCCCCCTCCCCTCTCTGGCTCTAGTGATGGGGTAAGTCTAGACTCCTGTCAGAGGTGATTCATCATCTCATTACGGAGATACAAAATAAATCTACCAAGGCTTAGAAAAAGAAGACATTGTTATTCCTGGATGTAGTCACCAGTCTCTCAAGCATCTGTTCGTCTCTTCACTGCTTGTGTTTAGACTTGGAAATGTTTTCAAAGTTGTCTTGGAGGGAAAAAAATGACACTGGACAGGATTAATGCTCTGGACTGGAGTGTGGAGTGTGGAGTGTGGAGTGTGGAGTGTGGAGTGTGGAGTGTGGAATGTGGAGTGTGGAGTGTGATCCACTGTGTCAGTCTGGGTAGAGTTAGTTACTGGGCAGTGGAAGGACAGCAGCAGTGTTACATCATGTTCTACTGTCAGAGTGGCTAGAGCTCTATGACGATACAGACAGACCTGTAGAGAAGCTCTATGATAGACAGACAGACCTGTAGAGAAGCTCTATGATAGACAGACAGACCTGTAGAGAAGCTCTATGATACAGACAGACCTGTAGAAAAGCGCTATGACAGACAGACAGACCTGTAGAGAAGCTCTATGATAGACAGACAGACCTGTAGAGAAGCTCTATGATAGACAGACAGACCTGTAGAGAAGTCATAAAGCATGTGCAGATAGAGGTCAGGAGTAAAGAGGATATGTCCTGGGATAGCCCCTGTTTAGGCTCGCGGACATGTGTGTATCACAGGAGGTTGGTGGCACCTTAATTGGGGAGGACGGGCTCATGGTAATGTCTGGAGTGGAATGGGTGGAATGGTATCAAATACATCAAAAATGGTTTCCAGGTGTCTGATGCCATTCCATTTGCGCCGTTTCGGCCATTATTATGAGCAGCCTCCTGTAGTGTGTATATTACAACTGTCTGTATTCAGAGCTGCAGACATCTTTAAGAGCAGCAGAGATGACATGCAGCTGTCATAACATAATCTGTCTGTATTCAGAGCTGCAGCGATCTTTAAGAGCAGCAGAGATGACATGCAGCTGTCATAACCGAATATGTCTGTACATGTTATTGTACTGATAGATGAGACGAGACACATTTATGCAAACGACTATCCCCAATAATATGAATTGGAAGAAGAACTTTCTGATCATTGCAAACAAAGCATGTTCATCTACACTCACTTCCTGGAAGCCTTTGGGGCCGTAGGCGTTGGCAATTTATCTGATCGGCCTTTTAGCCAATCAGCTAGTGGCACATCTGCTGCTGGAGTTAACAAGGGAGAAATAAAGGAACCTCAATTGTTTTGGGCCGTAAGGGAAGAGAGAGAGAGAGAGAGAGAGAGAGAGAGTGTGTGTGTGTGTGTGTGTGTGTGTGTGTGTAATAATGTTCCTCTTCCAGTACTGATGTTGCAGTGGGTATGCTCCCCTGCAGATATCAAAGGGTTCTTTATAATGATCTCCCCAGACAGTCATTGGTTCCACAGAGTCATGTTTATGGGGAAACCTCCACCTGCCGTACACCTCAGCAAGCATATTAAACAACTTCTATTAAGGTGAAGGTATTATTGAGTTAGCTAGCTGTTTTCAATACAACAGATGCACAAAGCACCATTAAGAAAGATATGCAACCCAGTGGAAAATCATACGGCTTGTATTGATCCACAACAGGGATAATTCTGTTTCACTGCTGCTGTTAAGATCAGAATGACAAGAGCTCTGGGTTATGGGCAAATGAATAGTCTGACAGCAGAGAGAGAGGGGGAGGGAAAAGGAGAGATGGGGAGGGAGGGAGAGAGAGGGGGAGGGAAAAGGAGAGATGGGGAGGAAGGGAGAGAGAGGGAGTGGAAGGGAGAGAGGGGGAGGGAGAGAGGGGGAGGGGGAGGGAGAGGAAGAGAGGGGAAGAGAGGGAGGGAGAGAGAGAAATGAGAGAAAGCAGATGCTCTCCAGAGAGCTTTATTTAACATGTTCTCCAGAGAGCTGTATTTAACATGCTCTCCAGAGAGCTGTATTTAACTTGTTCTCCAGAGAGCTGTATTTAACATGTTCTCCAGGGAACTGTATTTAACATGTTCTCCAGAGAGCTGTATTTAACATGTTCTCCAGAGAGCTGTATTTAACATGTTCTCCAGGGAACTGTATTTAACATGTTCTCCAGAGAGCTGTATTTAACATGCTCTCCAGAGAGCTGTATTTAACTTGTTCTCCAGAGAGCTGTATTTAACATGTTCTCCAGGGAACTGTATTTAACATGTTCTCCAGAGAGCTGTATTTAACATGTTCTCCAGAGAGCTGTATTTAACATGTTCTCCAGAGAGCTGTATTTAACATGTTCTCCAGAGAGCTGTATTTAACTTAACGGTGCACTCAGGTTAGCTGTGGCCACCAGTAGGACCATCGGATGTTCCCAAATGGCCATACGGCTCTGGTCCAAAGTAGTGCACTACATAGGGAATAGGGTGCCATTTGAATCACAGCATCTGACACAGATGACTCACTTACGGCACAACATACTAAACATACAGAGAATTCTGAAGAAGTCGGTGCTACTCTGTTGGTGGTATGCATTATGCACATAAACACAGACAGGAAACCTTAAAAACCGTATTTTGTAAACTTGCCAATTCACACAAGCTGAGAGATAACAGCAAGAGACAGTAACCTCAACAGAGAAGAGCGGTTCACTTTCAACAGCAACTAAATGGACACCCTGGTTTGTGTAACCTTGGAAAGGCAGCCTGCTGTCGTCTGAGCCCGAGCAGGATCACGCTACCATCATTACTCACAGGTCTACTTTCTCAACCGCAGAGCTGCTCAAGTGTAAGTCTGTGTCCCAAATGACAATCTATTCCGTACATAATGCAGTACTGTTAATGAGAGCCATATGAGCCCAGGTCAAAAGTAGTGCATTATATATAGGGAATAGGGTGCCATTTGGGTCGCAACCTAAATAAGGACTTTTTTCTCTCTCTATCAAAGGCGTGATCTCCCCGATCTAACAACATCCTCTCTGTTCCCTCTTCTAAGAGACAGAGCCTGTCTCAAATGGAACCCTATTCCCTTTATAGTGCACTACTTTTGATTAGGCCCCATAGGGATCTGGTCAAAAGTAGTACACTATATAGGAAATGGGGTGCCATTTGGGACCCACCCAGAGCCTAGCAGTGGCAGTCGTCCTAACTTCTGATATACAGCCTGTTGACCTGTTGCTAGGAACAACAAGACCAAAACAAGCCTAGAATCACAAACAGCGAGGCTGCTGGGATTCCAACTTCAACAGTCATTATAAAGTAGAGGGGAAGGACGCGAGGACAACACTAGTAACGGTTGGGCTTCATGTTCAGACGATCGATAATAGTTTTGGATTGATAATAACCTGTGTAGTAATATCAAGTCCGTAGCTGTTTTTCTAACTGAGTAAAGTGACAGTGAGTAATTTCTCTAAATGTTTTAAATAGAAGCCTCTTAAATTAACCATTCATTTGCTTTCAGGGTACTTCGGCTAACCTCCCTTAACCCATATCTACAGTATAAATACTCATCCATAGAATGACATACAGAACTTTAATAGGATCTCTGTGGACTCACCGTCCTTGGTGTGTGAGGTGTGGGCTTGCTGGAGTTATAAGGACTCACCCTTCTTGGTGTGAGCAGTGTGGGGTTGCTGGGGGAGCACAGGGCTGCAGGCCTGTCTCAGGGGTTTGTCGTAGGCCCCACACACCTGGGTGTCTGGGTACAGTGTGCAGGTAAAGTACACTGAGCTCTCATCTCTCACATCAGCCACGTGACACAGCTCCTCCTCCTCACAGCCTGAAACACACAGCGCAAACACATGATACTCACATTATAGACCTGCTAAAGATTAAGGCCATATGATAGTAGTGGGAAAACGACTACGATGTTCAGTGTATGAAATTCAACAGCTTTTGGAACAGGCAAGACATGAAGCTGATATATCCTACGTTTCAGACACCACAGCTGAGCCTCCTGTGCAGAGAACTGATGTTTGAAGATCCAGTATTGCAGGCTGGGGATGTCCCGTTCAGAGTCCACAACAACAGCACTGCTGTCCAGGGACACAAACGTCTCCTTCACTGCATCTATGTGATGTGACAGAAAGTTAGTTTAGGTTTTGTCCCTAATTCTAGTAGAGATAAGAAGGCTAAACTAACCTGACAGAAGGACTTTGGGGGCTTGTTGTGGGAGGACACTGCTACAGGCTGGGGAGGTCTTGGAACGAGTGGTCATGTCAGACTCTGAAATATGGATCATTTTAGCATGTGAGAAGGATAACAAGACAATCCAGTAATGTTTATTCAGAAGTACAGTACCGGTCAAAAGTTTGGACACACCTACTCATTCAAGGGTTTTTCTTTATTTTTTTACTATTTTCTACATTGTAGAATAATAGTGAAGACATCAAAACTATGAAATAACACATATGGAATCATGTAGTAACCAAAAAAGTGTTAAACAAATCAAAATATATTTTATATTTGAGATTCTTCAAAGTAGCCACCCTTTGACTTGATGACAGCTTTGCACACTCTTGGCATTCTTTCAACCAGCTTCATGAGGTAGTCACCTGAAATGCATTTCAATTAACAGGTGTGCCTTCTTAAAAGTTAATTTGTGGAATTACCAGCCTCAGAAATCTGCAATTAACTGCACCTCAGATTGCAGCCCAAATAAATGCTTCAGAGTTCAAGTAATAGACACATCTCAACATCAACTGTTCAGAGGAGACTGCGTGAATCATGCATTCATGGTTGAATTGCTGCAAAGAAACCACTACTAAAGGACACCAATAATAAGAAGAGACTTGCTTGGGCCAAGAAACACGAGCAATGGACATTAGACCGGTGGAAATCTGTCCTTTTGTCTGATGAATCCAAATTTGAGATTTCTGGTTCCAACCGCCGTGTCTTTGTGAGACAGTACGTGAACGGATTATCTCTGTATGTGTGGTTCCCACTGTGAAGCATGGAGGAGGAGGTGTGATGGTGTGGGGTGCTTTGCTGGTGACACTGTCAGTGATTTATTTAGAATTCAAGGCACACTTAACCAGCATGGCTACCACAGCGTTCTGCAGCGATACGCCATCCCATCTGGTTTGCGCTTAGTGGGACTATCATTTGTTTTTCAACAGGACAATGACCCAAAACACACCTCCAGGCTGTGTAAGGGCTATTTGACCAAGAAGGAGAGTGATGGAGTGCTGCATCAGATGACCTGGCCTCCACAATCCCCCGACCTCAACCCAATTGAGATGGTTTGGGATGAGTTGAACCGCAGAGTGAAGGAAAAGCAGCAAACAAGTGCTCAGCATATGTGGGAACTCCTTCAAGACTGTTGGAAAAGCATTCCTCATGAAGCTGGTTAAGAAAATGCCAAGCTGTCATCAAGGCAAAGGGGGGCTACTTTGAAGAATCTCAAATATAAAATATATTTTGATTTGTTTAAAACTATTTTGGTTACTACATGATTCCATATGTGTTATTTCACAGTAGAAAATTGTAAAAATAAAGAAAAACCCTTGAATGAGTAGGTGTGTCCACATGTTTGACTGGTACTGTACATTGTTTTATACATCTATAATAATAATAATAATAATAATACATCTGTATAAGGAATAGAATGTATAATACCATTCCAGAGGTAAATGCCTTGGAACCCAATAACGGTGGCCTGGTAGTCAGTGTTGTTCTTGCTTGATGTTGGCAGAGCTGTATCGGCTGTAAGAGAAACATACCGACCATTAAATCACTTCATAACCACATAGTTACAGAGTAGAGTAACACTTCATAACCACATAGTTACAGAGTAGAGTAACACTTCATAACCACATAGTTACAGAGTAGAGTAACACTTCATAACCACATAGTTACAGAGTAGAGTAACACTTCATAACCACATAGTTACAGAGTAGAGTAACACTTCATAACCACATAGTTACAGAGTAGAGTAACACTTCATAACCACATAGTTACAGAGTAGAGTAACACTTCATAACCACATAGTTACAGAGTAGAGTAACACTTCATAACCACATAGAGTATAGTAAGATGATCTATTCATCCTATACTGTACAGGCCGGTTTCCTGCCTAGTCTTTCCTCCAATGGAGATTCTTCATTGAGCTTCCTTTTAAGTCCAGGACTTGGTTTAATCTGTGTCTGGGAAACTGTCCTTAAATATTACGGTAATAGTCTAGGTAGATATCCTTACTGATGGTGAAGTCTTGTCCTCCAAAGTTAAAGAGGAACTGTTTCTGCAGTTTATTGTAGGTGACTCCAGCCCCACAGATTCTGTTAGCCTTGGCCAGGCCAGACACGTCCCAGTCTGCCTCACTGCATAGCAACATGTCTGGGTAGCTCAGCAGACCACACATAATGGTACCTGGATGAAAAGAGAGAGAGAGAGAGAGGTAGAGAGACAGAGAGAGAGAGAGAGAGAGAGAGAGAGAGAGAGAGAGAGAGGAGATAGAGAGCTGTGGTATATCAGACCATATACCACGGGTATGACAAAACATGTATTTTTACTGCTCTAATTACGTTGGTAACCATTTTATAATAGCAATAAGGCACCTCAGGGGTTTGTAATATATGGCCAATATACCACGGCTAAGGGCTGTGTCCAGGCACTCCACGTTGCATCGTCCCTAAGAACAGCCCTTAGCCGTGGTATATTGGCCATATACCACACCCCCTCGGGCCTTATTGCTTAAATATCCAATCTATTGGAAATTGGCTAAGAATCAATAAGTGCATCTATAAGTGGTGGTCCTCTGTAGCTCAATTGGTAGAGCATGGCGCTTGTAACGCCAGGGTAGTGGGTTCGATCCCCTGGACCACCCATACGTAAAAATGTATGCAACACATGACTGTAAGTCGTTTTGGATAAAAGCGTCTGCTAAATGGCATATTATAAGCTTCCTCACTAAGCAGCATTACACAACGTGGTTCTGGATGCTGTCTTCACATATGGCATAGCCTTTTTAGCTTGGTCAGTTTGTGCTCTGGTCCACTCCATTGATGTCTTGGCATGACAAGGATTTGGCATTCAGGCTAGAGCATTTTACCTCCATTGAGAACGTTCTGGTTGAGGATGAAGCCATCACAGCAGGTGTTCCGGGTACACTCGTCCTGACAGAAACGATGGACGTCGGTCAGAGTGGTTCCTTCAGCTGCGAACACCATGGTACGGTACACACCAGAACTGGCCTTACGGAAACTCAGCCTTTCAAAGGTCTTCTGGGCCTTAGTGGTGAATTCATGACCTATGACACAGAGGGAGGCTGATTCTCATGGTTTGGTAGAGAAATAGACCGTAAGAGCAGCCGCATTTGAAGCAGGAAAAAAACAAATAGATTCATGTCTGATTGTACAGTAGATGAATTCCTTATTCTATTGAGGGGGTTAGAGAGAGGACGTCATGGACTGATAAGAGAGGGGAGCACAAAGAAGTGGATGGACGTTGTGGATTTCAGTGGTCACTTTATAAGAGGACAGTAAGCTCATACTGAACCTTTCTTCCTGATGACCGTGACGTTCTGTCTGTCAGCCCCGTTCACCTTCAGAGAACAGCTCAGGCTCTGGAACATATCAGCACCTGGATTTCCCAGGAACCCTTTGGTCTGGGAATCACAAGGAAAGGGACACTTGAAAAAGTTATAACACATCAAATGGAAACGGCAGTTGCAACTTCAGTTACAGCTAACAGTTTAGAACACATTTTACATTTTTACATTTTTAGTCATTTAGCAGACGCTCTTATCCAGAGCGACTTACAGGAGCAATTAGGGTTAAGTGCCTTGCTTAAGGGCACATCGACAGATTATTCACCTAGTCGGCTCGGGGATTAGAACCAGTGACCTTTCGGTTACTGGCACTGCGCTCTTAACCACTAAGCTACCTGCCGCCACACATCAAACCTATTATGTCAATTTCGTTGTTGATTTGTTCTGGAATTAATTATTTACTATAATACAATAACAACATTTCTAAGAGATTATAGTCATGTTCCTCATTTGATTAGATGAACCCTAATGACCCTGGAACCTCTTCTATCTCCTGTTGTGTGAATCAGTTGTCCAGAGCCAGCAGTGTGGGTGATGCCTGATGAAAGCACCGTATAGAACAGAATAACATAGCATAGGTTGTTTCCCAAATGGTACCCTACACCCTTTCTAGCGCACTATATAAGAAATAGGGTGCCATTTGTGACGAGCCCGTAGCGTAGAGGGAGACAAAGACAGATTGTGGACGTCCATACTTCCTCAGAGGTTTCACACTGGATGTTAGCAGCGTCGGTGCTGTAGAGTTCACAGCGAGTTTGTCCTTCTTCTGGGTAAAGGACAATGTAAAGGCAAGCCTGGACCTGGGCACAAGCTGGGGATTGACACAAACATCACCAATGTTTTACACTAGTGGTTTTGGTATATAAACACTTTTAGTGCGTCCGAAATAGCACCCGATTCCCTGTCTAGTGTACGACCTTTGACCAGGGTCCATAGGCCTGTAGTAAAAAGTAGTACACTATACAGGGAATCAGGCGACATTTGTGACACATCCTTCTATTATGGAAAGGCTATTATTTTATTTTTTTTATCAACTTTTCACAGTGACCTCACCTGACACACACGTCCTGAGTTGGTTCTCCATGGCCATGTCTGATGTCTCTGAGCTGAGGACAACATAGTCTTCTGCTGCTAGCGAGAACGCTGATCTGGGAACTGTCTCAAACCTCTCCAGAACTGCAAAAGGAGAAAGGGAAATATTAGGATACACAACAACGGAAATCCAAGAAATGAAGGTGGCTTGACGCACAAAAATAGCCAAACTCTTGCTTACACAACAACTTGACATTGCTCTAGCACTTCAGTCATTCGTGCACTGTATAAATATAGCACTTGGAGTAATATGAGTTGGACCATCTGTTCCGTTTAGTTTTTTTTTGGAATAAAAAGTACAAGAAAGGATGCAACTTTGAACTCTTGACTAAGAGTATAGCAGCACTGCCAGAGGTCACACACAAGTTTAAAAAAACAAACACTTAACTTCAGTTGTCAGTGCTTAAAATCCTAATAACATTGTTGAGCATGATTCTTAGGTTTAGTCCCTCTATAGGGATCCTCAGACAGAACCTAAATCACAGGAAGTGCTCCAACTGGCACCCTATTCCCTATACAGTACACTACTTTTGACCACAGCCCAATGGGCCTTGGTCAAAAGTAGTGCACTACATAGGAAATAGGGTGCCATTTGGGATGCATACAGTGTGACTCAGGTATCTGTTGATGTTTCAGCCATGTGTTAAAACACTGGTCCATAAAAATAGCTCAAATAGACCCGAGTCACCTGACTAAGACCTTCATGCTCAAACTATTGTTTGTTTCCAGTCCACAGAGACAATACATGAACTTTCTGGGGCAGCAATACAAGATACTCCTTGTTCTTAAAACGCTGGCCCAG